>NC_135485.1:49453107-49755012 GCF_052094955.1 Ictidomys tridecemlineatus | reverse complement strand
TATGCTCTTTTTAGTTCTTTTGGGTATAGTCCGAGAAGGGGAATAGTTGGGTCAAATGGAGGTTCCATTCCCAGCTTTCCAAGGAATCTCCATATTGCTTTCCAAATTGGCTGCACCAATTTGCAGTCCCACCAGCAATGTATGAGTGTTTCCCCCACATCCTTGTCAACATTTATTGTTGTCTTTATTCTTGGTAACTGCCATTCTGACTGGCATGAGATGAAATCTTAGTTTTGATTTGCATTTCTCCAATTACTAGAGATGTTGAACATTTTCTCATATATTTGTTGATCAACTGTATATCTTCTTCTGAGAAGTGTCTGTTCAGCTCCTTAGCTCATTTATTGATTGGGTTTTTTTAATTAATTTTTTTTTTGGTGTTAAGTTTTTTGAGTTCTTTATATATCCTGGAGATTAATGCTCTACCTGAGTGCATGTGGCAAAGATTTTCTCCCCTTCTCCAGGTTCTCTCTTTACATTATTGATTGTTTCCTTTGCTGAGAAGAAGTTTTTTTACTTTGAATCCATCCCATTTATTGATTCTTTTTTTTAAAAAAAAATTAGTTACATTGAACACAATGCCTTTATTTTATCTATCTATCTATCTATCTATCTATCTATCTATCTATCTATCTATCTACCTACCTACCTATCTATTTAATGTGGTTCTGAGGATTGAAACCAGTGCTTTGCACATGCTAGGTGAGTGCTCTCCCACTGAGCCACAACCCCAGGCCACCCCCCACCCCCCACCCATTTAATGATTCTTGATTTTACTTATTGGTCTTTAGGAGTTTTGTTAAGGAAATCATTTTGTAAGCCGACATGGTGAAGATTTGGGCCTACTTTTTCTTCTATTAGGTGAGGGTTTCTGTTCCGGTGTATAAATCTTTGATCTCTTCGAGTTGAGTTTTGTGCAGTGTAAGAATAGGGGTTTAGGGCGGCTGGAATTGTGGCTCAGTGGTAGAGTGCTCACCTAGCATGCATGAGGCACTGGGTTCGATCCTCAGCACCACATAAAAATAAATAAATAAAATAAAGGTCTATCAACAACTAAAAAAAAATTAAAAAAAAATTAGGGTTTAGTTTCATTTTGCTGCATATAGATTTTCAGTTTTCCCAGTATCATTTGTTGTAAAGGCTATCTTTTCTCTAATGTATGTTTTTGGCACCTTTGTCTAATATGAGTAGCTGTATTTATGTGGGTTTGTCTCTGTGACTTCTATTCTGAACCATTTGTCTACATATCTTTTTTGGTGCCAATACCATGCTATTTTTGTTACTATGGCTCTGTAGTATAATTTAAGGACTGGTATTGTGAGGCCTCCTGCTTCATTCTTCTCAGTAAGGAATACTCTCAGAATTCTGGGTCTCTTATTTTTCCAAATGAATTTCATGATTGCTTTTTCTATTTCTGTGAAGAATGTCATTGGTATTTTAATAGGATTTGCATTAAATCTATATAACACTTTTGATAGTATGGCGCCACTTTGACAATATTAATTCTGCCTAAATTACAGCATGGGGGATCTTTCCAATCTTCTAAGATCTTAAACTGTTTTTAAAATTTTTTCTTGAGATAGGATCGCCTGAGTTGCTGAGGTTGGCCTTAAACTTGCCTGAGCATCTTGATTATCTGTGATTCGAGCATGGGTCACCACATTTGGCTTCCATGTCTCCTTTTTAACCTAGTACTATAACCTCAAAAATCTTCATTTCTCTTCTTATTTAGATAGATTACACTGCCTTGTTTCACCACGACAGTCCCTTCAATTTTCTTGCCTCTCTTTTTTTCCCATTTATCCTGGTAAAATATCAACATCCCCTTCAGCCTCACTGCACCATAGCATCCAAAAGCAGCTAGGGAAAAAATACATGTTCACTCTCTGTTCCATTTAAAAATCATAATGAAAAACCTCATGTATTTCCTTAGGACTATTTGTATCTTCTACTCCATTTCCCTAACTAATTCACCCTCTCCTTAAAACTTACTTCATATTTTATTTTTATTCTGAGTTTCCATATCCTTTTTACCTTCTTTCTCTGAGTAGATGGCCATCTTCATACAGCACTGAGAAAATAGGATATATCAGAAGATAAGTACCTCCTCTGCTTTATTCAGTATAATTGTCCTGTAACTTTCCCTTTTTTCTTTTGATTGTAAGTACAATTGCTGCATTACAAATTATTCCCAAATTTAATATCTTAAAACAACCATTTTATCATCTTATATGGTTCCTGTTGAACAGGTATTCAGGAAGTGATCAGCTGGGAGGTTCTGGCCCAGGATCCCTCATGCGATTGCAATTGTAGTCAGTTCATGGCTGGAGTTCAAACAAATGGAGCAAAGGGTGGCCTAGTGTTTCTCTCCCTTCATAAAGCCTCAGAAGTTCCCTCTGTGGTAGCTCTGCACGGTTACTTTGGGCATCCTCATAGCACAGTAGCTTCCAGGAGTCAGAATGCCTACAAAGCAGTTTGGGGCTACAGTGGGAGTGTTGTAGGGATCAAGGAGAAGGTTTCATTGCCTTTTCTGTCCTCATATCAGAACAGTGAGATGCTTCACAAAGCATCTATTGTGCTCATCCTTTTGATTACAGGACCGTCACAAACCACACAGATTTGAGGGGAAGGGACATAAACCTCATGTCTTAATGAGAAGAGTGTCAAAGTCCCATTGTAGAATAGCATGTGGGATGGAAAATATTATTGCAGTCATTTTTTTTGGAAAATAAAATATGTCTCATAGTCTAATGAATATTTTCTTTGCTTCTGACATTTTTTTCTATCTGAATACAAAATGTACTGCAAAAGTATCCATTAAAAAAAAACCCCACCATATGTCCATATGCCCTCTGCCTATACCAACTTTACTCTTCTTTACTGCAAAAATTTTCAAAAGCATTTGTACTCCTTATCTTTCATTTGTCTCTTTTTTTTGGATCATATTTTATCATCGCCCACCAGTAAAATACCCATGAAAAGGTCATTATTTTTTCAAAATCTGTTAATCCTTATTATTTTTTTTTACCTCATGACTTAGCATTAGTTAATACAATCAATTATCCGCTCTTACTCTAGTCCTCATGTCCACCACTCCTGAAATTATCTCCAGCTCAAAGATCTAAATTTCATCTTTTGTCACAAAGTACCAATTTTCAGCTCCAGCCTCAAACTCTCCCTGTACTCTGGTCTTGTTGTCTCATTGCCTATTTGATGACTACTTGATTGCCTAATAGTCATATCACATCCCATATGTTCAAAAGAGAGGTCTATCTTAGCTTTCCTTACTCTTCCTGCCCCCATCACCAAGCATATTAATTTCTCAGATTCCCTCATTCTGGAAAATGACCACAACAGTTATTCCCAGTTTGATACCAAATGTCTAGGAATCTTACCTGAGTTCTCTTTGTCTTCTCTCTCCATATCCTATTCATTCAGTGTGCATTCAATTACACTTGTAAAATATACCCAGATTGACAAATCCTTATTATCTCCACTGCCACCCTCTCAGCATATTAAACTGTCATCAATTTATTGGAGTACATAACAAATATTGTTTATCTCACTTCTTTCACCTCAATAGCAAATGTTATTTTAAGGAATATTGAAACACATTTTTTTTTGGTAATGATTATTCAAAGTCTTCTTGACACATTCAGAATAAATGCACTGTCTTTATTATTACCTATATGGTTGTCCTAAAATGAGCTGGTCCCTGTCTACCTTTCCCACATCATTTTCTGCTTCTTTCTTCCTTGCTCGCCCCTTTCTTGCCCCTGTGGTCTCCTTGTTCTTTACACTCCTGGAAAACTCCTTATTTTGCACATATTTGAACTTACTGTTTCTTCTGCCTTGAGCATTCTTACCAATTTTTAGTGTCCTGTGGCAGTCCACATGCTAGTATTTGGGAGCCTAAATGGTTCTAAAGGAAGCCTTAGAAAGAGCCTACTGGGTCCTCTTCTGACTTGTCACATATCTTGGTTTTAATTCCTTCTAATTGTTGGTTTTACACTTCCCATTTTAACAAATATTCTCCTTGAAGGTAAAAAAAAAAAGGCAGGGAAATAGGAGCTAAAACTAATTTCTTTCTGTTTTTAGTAAGCCATTCAGCAACTTGAGCAGATAATACCTTCATTTTTGTAAATTATAAAAACTTAAAATATTTGATTTGTCATAACTTAAAGAATATTGTTGTTTTGATAAAATTTTAAAAGATTCAACTTTTGTGAATTTTGCTTTTCTTCTTCATGTAACACATCATTTGTATGCATATACGTATTTTATATATTATGTATTTTCTACATTACTCTCAAAATTCTGTTTCAATATTTTCATATGTTGCTTTATCTATTTCTTTAGGTAGATGGCTATTTTTTTAACCTCATCAGCATACTTCTGTTTCATAGTTGGTTCTTTGGCTTTACATATTCCTATTCCTGAGTAGATGACCATCTTCATATAGCACTGAGAAAATAGGATATATCAGAAGATAAATACTTCCTCTGCTTTACTCAGTATAATTGTCCTGCAATTTC
This sequence comes from Ictidomys tridecemlineatus, assembly GCF_052094955.1. NCBI lineage: Eukaryota > Metazoa > Chordata > Mammalia > Rodentia > Sciuridae > Ictidomys > Ictidomys tridecemlineatus. Next base: position 49,750,477 of record NC_135485.1, on the reverse strand, counting down.
AGACATGGAGGATATGCTTACTTCTTTGATTTGTAAACAATGGGTTTTGTTCTAATTTAGGGCAGTGCTTTTACCTTTTTTTTTTTGCATATAAGAACAAATTCTTTTGCATTAGCATACTGTGTTTACTTTGTGTTGTGATGGTTATCCTTCTATTCTAAATATCCTTCTGTGACATTTTTCTTTTATTTGTTGAGGAAATCCAAACATATGTGTAGATTCATGGGTCCAGTTGCTGCATGCTTACAATGGGTCTGTTAGAAATTGAGTGGGAGAGAAATTGCTGGTACTAGACAGAATTAAAATTGTTGAAGCTTGTCAGTTGCCCTTGCTGCTCACATGATTCCTCCAAAATCATCACAATGAAAGTTGAAATAGTACTTTCTATATTAATGGTCTAATAACTATTATCTCTAGTGAAAGCATTGGTAGGAGGGAGAAGGAGAATCATGTTAAAATTTAAGTAGGTTTTTCTAGACTCTATCACTTCTTTATAGGAATCTTGAAAAATGGTCCACTTTGGCTAGCTACTTGGAAGAAACAAGGTTAAGATGGAGCAACTCGTAGGATCTGCCAAAGCGCAAGTCGTAAATCGGCTTACTCTCATAGCTATGTCAAATCAAGAAATCAGGAAACAGAGGGACACGGCTGGCATAACTAGAGGAGGCTAGTCCTGGGAATGTCTGCTTATTATATGGGAGAGGAAGTATAATATGGGTCCACTGGTGTGTGGCCTACTAATCTCATGAAGACTACTGAACTTTAAATATTATATCTGCATTTCAGGGAGGAAGAGGTAAGGGGACATGCTCCAGTGAATACATTACATTACAACAGGAATTCAAAAATATTCCAAGAAGTTCCTCAAATGAAAGCTACTGATAACCAACTGGATAAAAAAAAGTTTGATCATAAAGTCATGACTTGGCATGAAGCTAAAAAGAAGAGCACTATATTGGCCAGAAAATATGACAGTCACATGCATTAAGCTGGTTAGTAATTGTCCAAGTTATTTTAGGTATTCATTTATATACACTGAATCTGGATTATATTATAAAATTACAAACAACTTATTTAAGGAATCTTCATTTATCATATATTCAGGTTGTTTATAATTATTTGATGAAATGTCCTTCTACCTCAAATAACAGTTTTACTCATGTTTTGATAAGTTCAGCAGCATTTCTAGAATCTATTACCTCTCTCCTAAGAATGTACAGGAAGAAAGAAAGCATATTCTTTAAACATGTTGATAAATGTGCAAATGACCTCTTGATAAACATGAATGACCTGGTCAAACCACTAGCAATGTTTGTAAGTGGAAAGAATGGTAACTTCTTGTCCAAAAAAGGATTTTTTTAGCAAGAAAAAGGCTATTCTGTTAAAGTTACATATTGTAAATGTACCTGGAATTTATAGATTTGGGGGAACTGGTTACCTGATGAAGGTTACATAATCTGTGCAATTATTATAGGATAGCTGAAATGACTTCCTCTGTGTGTGCAATGTTACTGTGTACAACACTCAAATGGTTCATCTGTCAACCTGGAGCCAAATGCAACCCCTTATAGGAGAAGAAAGTCCTTTTATATTTGAAGCTGTTTGAGGCCCTCAGATTCCTTTAAGGGAAGAATTCTTCAGTGGTGTCTATTAATTTGTTGGTGAAATTTGATATTGGGTATAAAATTTATGATTTATATAGTCAGATTTGACAAGATGATTCTTTGTGTTATTGCAGATAAAAACTAAAATTTCTTTGTGAAGGGGAATGCATTATTTAGGAACTATGGTCTGTGTAACTGATTTATTAGACAATCAGCCTCATGGGGCAACATTACCTCTGTCTATTGTTCTTTTCCCTTCCTCAAGGACACCTTGGACCACTCTTCTGTCTTTCTTATTACATTGAGATACAGTTGGTCCCCAACTTATGATTTTTTGACTTTACAATGGTGCAAAAACAAACCTATATAACCATTCTGATTTTCACTTTCAGACTGACATTGATAAATTACTCGAGCTATTTAACACTCTGCTTAAAAATAGTCTTTTGTGTTATATGACTGCCCAACTAAAATGGCTAACGTAAATGTTCTGAGCACATTTAAGGTAGGTTAGGCTAAGCTATGCTATTCAGTAGGTTAAGTGTATTAAATATATTTTTTGTGTTACTTATGATCTTTTCAGTTTACAATGGGTTTATCAGGATGTAGCCCCATAAAAGTTATCATACTTAAAGAAAAATTTGGTCAACTCAAGTCCAGTTTAAATATTCAGTTGCATATCCAATTTTTTGTACATCTCTGCTTTTCCTAGCACAAGCTAGGCTTCTTGGATGACTCAAGTAGGGATGGAAGAAAATCTGCTTTTAAGGTATCTATTCCATCTCTACTTCTCTTCACCTTCTTTTCCAGCAAGTGCAATGGAAGATCTTTTGAGAGAGAAGAGAGAAGGGGAGATATTTTTACTTTCATAGTTTTGATTAGGTCATCTCTTGGCTAACATCTGCTAGCTGATGTTTCCTTTGTTGTGTTTGGCATTCATAAACTGGCCCTTTGGGGAGCTTGTGTGATCCTAGTATGTAATCTCAGTGCCCAATTCCTTGACTTGGGTGATCTGCTCCATTCCTAACTCTTTTCAAATACACCTTAGTTTCTTCTTCTGGTTGCTAACATAGCCTTTTGCTTTGGGTCTTCCTTGTTTGGTAACCTGCCTTCATAATTTAGGACAAAGAGGATGTGCCAATCAAGCCTTTCTACTTTTTGTAATGTCCACTTTCTCTAGGAAAAATTGAGCAACCTTCTATTCCTCCTTCTAATTTTTTCAACTTTTCATTTCCTCTCCTCATTTTCTCTCTTGTCTGAGAATGGTTCGGTCTGTTTATATAAGAAACTCCTCAATTAAGACTTGAGAAACCAGTCATTATGCTATAATGTATTTGTGTGCTATGATCTTATTATAATATTACTAATTGCTTGAGTGATAAGATAAACATATTCATAAAAATTCAACTGATTCTTTCAGAGATTACTTGTTTGGCTTGAGGAGAGGAGCAAGACACAACTGTTTTAGTCAGCTTTCTTGCTGCTGTTACCAAAAGGTCAGATGTTAGACTGGGATGCAAGAAAAGACCACTGACTCCCATTAAAATCAAATTAAAGCAAGCTTATTATTTTGATCGGCCGGGCTGCCTCTCCCACCTAAAACCTCGGGAACAAGACAGCAGCAGCATCTTTCCTGCAGCCCAGCTTTATAGCCCAGAAAGTTACACAAAGGGGGATTACAGATAACAGAACTCCGACAAGCATAACACAAATGATAGTTTACATTTTTTCTGGCCCCAACATCAGAATTTATGAAGGTCTCTAGAGCCTCAGAGAGGGTCCTTATCTGTCCAGGGAAGGCCAAGATTTGTGAGGTGTCACTAAAGTTTCAGAGAGGGCTGCTATCTGGTCAGAGAGCCAGGCATGGGTGAGTTCAAGGCACGGGCAGGCATTCCAAGCAGGTTCAGAATTTGCAGTAATTTATAGTAAAGCCAAAATTATCTTTTCATGGCTTTGTGGCAAGATGACTCCCAATTTTAAGAAAAGATCAGGTTGGGTCTATCATCAGACAGGAACAATTAGAGGAGGAACAATTTATTTGGGGGCACACTGTTTCAGAGGTCTTAGTCTATAGATGATTGAGTCTATTCTTTGGGGCTCAAGGTAAGGCAGAATATAATAGATGAAGAGTGTGGTGGAGGAAAGTGGCTCAGGACTTGGTATCAGAAAGCAGAGATATAAAACTCCCCTTACCATGAACAAAATATAAACCCAAGGCACTCCCCCATTGACTCATCTGTTTCAGTCAGATCCTGTCTGCCAAGAGCTACCGCCCAGTTTATCCCTATTAGGGATTGATTAGGTTAAAGTTCTCAGATTCTAATAATTTCACCTCTAAACTCTTATTCATTGTATCACACATATATTTTGGGGGGACAACTGATATCTAAACCATAGCAACAACTTTCTATACACACTGATCATTGTTGAGTTTTTCTGATGAACAGAGACCAAACATTCTAATTGTCTTGTCTGGTTTGTATATAAACTGGCAAAAGATGGGCTTCCTAATATATTTCCTTGTGTTAAGAATGTACATTTTACTTCTTAATAAGTGATGAACAGAGTATCTGACCACAAATTGCTTTGTACCTGATACTAATTGCTTAATTTCTTGTGCTTTTATATCCTAGGTCTCAAAACTTCAAATATTGGGGCGGGGGAAGTATCACTAAACTTCCTATTTCATATAAGTGTGTGTGTGTGTATGTGTGTGTGTGTGTGTGTATGTAATGATTGTCCTTCCAAAAATTACACTGATCAATCCTTATGAGATAATTGCTGATCAATAGTGAATATTATAATTTATATTACTTTTACTCATTTGATAGACTAGAACTTTGTTGTTGTTTCAATAAGAAGTTCTTCATAGGTTGAATTTTTAAAAATGTATAATATTGATTATTTGTATTTCTGCTTATGTAAATAACCTATTCCTGAAATTTAGCTATTTTTTTTCAGATGGGTTATTCAGACTTTGATTATAATGAAGACATTGAACATTTGTTTGTCAGTTTTCAATTTTACAGTTCAAATTCTCAAACATTATGTGTTTTATTCTTTTAAGTGTCTAAAATTTATTTTTCATCCTAACACAGTAATGATTTTTTTTGGTACTCAGAGGTGCTTTACCACTGAGTTATATCCCCATTCCTTTTTGTTAATTAAAATTTTTTATTTTTCATTTTGAAACAGAGTCTCATCAAGTTGCCCAGGGTCTCACTAAATTGCTGAGGATGGCCTGGAACCTGCAATTCTCCTGCCTCAGCCTCCTAAGACATTGGGATTATAGATATGCATAACCATACCTGCCTAATAGTTTCTTTTTAATATTTAAATATTTGGGCTATTTTGAACTTATTTTGGAATAAAGTACAATTTGAGACTCTATTTTCCAATGTTCCCAATAACTTTAATTTTTTAAAAACTCACCTTTCTTAATTGATAAAGAAATTATTTTGTTTTATTTATGTGTTTATTTAGATTTAAATAGATCATGTTATAAGACATCTTATTTTTACATTAAAATTTTATTAATAGTTCTTGAGCAGTTATATTTCATTATAAATGATAAAATATCTTTTTCAGTTTTCTCATTCCAAAAAAATCTCTCTTTCATCACTGTCTGTTTTTCTCACTAATCAATAGTCATTTTTTTGATGTTCAGAGAATTAGCTCAACATATTTCTTATTTTGTTAATTTTAGTCTTTCCTTACTTTGTGTATGATTATTTCATTATTCATTTTCAAAGTTTTACTGAGGTATAATTGACAGAGAAAAAACTGCACATGTTTAATGTATACAATTTGATGAGCTTGGGTATATGAATATACATCTATAATACCATCATCATAATCAAGGTACTATTCATCATTTCCAAAAGTTTCTTTGTATTTCTTTATCTTTGTGAGTATGTGTGCATGTGTGTGTGTATGTGTGTGTGTGTGTGTGTGTGTGTGTGTTAAGAACACAACATGAGTTTCACTTTTTTAAACATAATTTTAAGCTCATAATATATATTGTTACCTAAAAGAAGACATAATGTTTTACAGTAGATCTCTAGAACTTATTCAACCCAATTAAGAAAACTAGAATCATGCCTGTGACAAAATCCTTAGATGTCACATTCTGTCTGCATCGGGAGCAGTAGGGGACAGGCCATGAGTCAGGAGTGTATAGGGAAATCATTTCTCATGGAGAAAAAATAAATCCTCCAACACAAACCACATTTATGTTGATCCCTTTGATCTGTATAACCCTTTTAGAGGTAAAATGTAGTTATTATAGCTCAATCACACTTTGGTATAATTTACCTCATTAGTTTCTTTCCACTATGGTCCCTAAAGATGTACACTGTGGCCTCTGTATCATGTGGGCATCATGAACCAGGCACGATCTCTGCCTGGTTCTAAAATAGGCACCTGCTCTTGCTCCTTGGCTCTTTTATACTGCTGCATTTAGTTCTCCTGCCTCCTTTTCCCTTTTAGTGCCACTTATGAGAGGAGACAGGCCCTCCCTTTTTCCTACCTAATTCTTTTCATAGCAAGAAAAATTTCGGTAATGAGAGGGCAGCAAGAGTATGAAGACCCTGGGAGCAAGAAGAATTTCTGACATGAAAAAGACATTGTAGATATCAATTATTATTGCATGTTAATATGGTCAAATGAAGCAGATAGATATATATGGATTTAAATAATCTATAGAAACTAAAAAAAAAAAAATCCATGAGCCTGTTTATTGACATCTCCTCAGACAGAATTATAAAATACGTTTTTCAAAGTTATTTCCTTCCCATATTATTAATATTATTATGCTATAATGTATTTGTGTGCTATGATCTTATTATAATATTACTGATTGCTTGAGTGATAAGATAAACATATTCATAGGAATAAGTTAAATGCAATTACAGAGCAAGAGAGAGAAAGAGAGAAATAGATACAGGGGGCCTGCCTGTTTTTGAAAACATTGGAACTGAAACTGTTTTTTTCTGTACATTGTAACCCTTTCGCTACCATTTATACAAATGCAACTGACCTACATTTGAGACTCTGCCTCCTCTGTTGGGGAGTCATTGTTGCCTTTTTAAAAGCAGCCATTTCATTATAGCTGGGCATTAGCTTGAGCCATCTGCTGAGCACGTTTCCCAGTGGTCCACTGCCAGGACAGAGTGTTTGAAGTTATGCTTCAGGGTATCTTTAAAAACATTGTGTTTCTAATCTCCCTGATTGTATTACCCACTTCACTCGTCTTCCATAAACTACTTGAGCGTCCTGTTCACATCCATCCTCCCACAAATCCAACTCAGTAGATCAACAAATCAGCCTCTATTTATTGAACTCCAATTATATGCAAGACACAGAGAACTGGCTATATTTTATAGAGTTTCAGTGCAGGTAGATTGGCTATATTTCAGTCTCTGTGTCAGTAATTCTACTTGGCCATTTAATGATGAGTAGAGCTGTTAGATGTTGTTAGTGAACTGTTAAAAATGGTTCTAAAAGAAGCATATGAAAATTGTAGAAAAGAAAAATTATGAGATTGTCTATCTTAGAAAAAGCAGATGGATGTTTTAATGAAAGTCAATATTATCAAAATTATTAAGGTTAAAAAAGTGAACTATGGTTTTTAAAAACAGAAATATCCAGGAAACTTTTCAGGATGAGTACAGTCTTAAAATTGAGTACCATAAGCTTGGTTTTGAGATTTTGCACAATGAAATAAAAATAAAATGCACTAATTAATTAATCCCCTTGCATTTTAAATCTCTCTAAATTTTATAAATTAGAAAGTTAGGATGAAGCTCATGATTTAAGAAGAAAAAACACATCATGATATGATTTGTAATATAAAGGTAAGTTATGAATGTATTGATTATTCAAATGTTCTACTCTCAGGGTGTTTTCTTAAAGTTTGTACTGGTAATTTGTGGGACTGATCAATTTTTAAAGATATTTCTATAGCAAATATTTTCAACATGAAAAGAGACTGAAACTTCAGCTATACATAGGTAATATGATACCATTACCTAATTGAATTATTTTCAAGATTATTTTAGATAATATAGGTTCTTAGTAATTTCCTTAGAAAGGTATTGTTTCTATTTTTATTATTTTAACAAGAATTTCCATAAAAAACAACAAAGGATTCACAAATCCAACATGCCAAGTTATCAAAGAAAACAAATTTTGAAAAATATTAGGTTCATTTATTATAAATGACTGATAATTTTAAGATGAAAGTTAGGCAATACCTGAGGATATTAGTGCCAATGAAAACAGTAAAGAGCAGACTGTGTTGTGTGACTATGGGAGAGTTATTAAGCTTGGATTGCCCAAGTTTCTTATATTATAATCATAGTCTCTTCCTCATAGACTTATATGTGAGTTCAGTTGATTGATATATGTATATCATTTATGAGCAGCCTTGTGCTGGGTGCATGGTGAGTGTCAAAGCATGACAATGAGTTATCAGTCATTGTCATGATTAGCATCATTTTCATTGGGTGGAACCTTGTGCACTGGGCATTCTTAATTGGATTGATTTATATGGTAGAACACAGTGCTGGTGGTATTTCAAATGCCACCTTACTTCTATATGCTGAATGAATTAAAGGATAGTCTTAGAAAAAGACCAAAGAAACAGCTTCATTACTAATAAAGCTGGGCTAGAGGTTACCACTTAACCCTATAACCAAATCAGAATTTCTGCAGTTTTCTCACTTCAAACTCCAGATTTCTGTCCTTTCTGGATGGAGCCTGCCCTCATGAATTCTCACTGGAGCAGAGGACTGTTTGTTGTTAGTGGTATCGATAGGAGAGTGTACCAGTAGGAGGTTGTGTTATTCTTGCTCAGAGATTTTCTTCTAAGATGAATAATTCTTCCTCTCCAGGGATGCAGTGAATGAGAGAATGACAGGTTAGAAAAAGTAACCAGATAATTCTCCCATATGTTCCCTCCTGGGCAGGCTAGTGTGTGTGTGTCTTCACCCCTCCTTGAAAATGTGTGGCACAAGAGGATAAAGGCATATGTAACAATCTGGGCTCACACACTTCAGATCCAATGCCTATTTTTTTTTTCTTCTGGATCATTAAGTAAGACTTAAACTTCTTGCAGTCATGAATTTACTATCTGGAAAACGGGGCTTTGATGGCCAGCACTTTTCTATATTGCAGCAATAGCTAGGAGATTAAAGAGATGACTGCTTTGGAGATTCTCCAAGGGACTCACATAAAAGGGGCCATTATATTCAGGTAACATGGAATAGATTATGGGCCTTATAGAATGCTAACGCTTTTAATAGCCAGTTTGTTTTTCTTTTGCAATGATTCTTCTGATATTTCCCATTTTTAATCAAGCAGAAGTTACCTCCAAGTTCCCTTTGTTTGTTAGAAACTTGTTTTCTCAAAAAAAAAAAAAAGTCGAAGCATCTTCCAAGATTAGAAAAATATAGTCTTTAAGACTTTCTTGACATTTATACCAAAATAGCAACGTAGCTGAAATCAAGTGGGAACATTTAGAAAGCCAGAATGATAATTGCAAAAAAGGGGAGGAAGTGGAACAATTTTCACTGCTTTTGTTAAAAAGTTTGTACTTGTCATACTATTCTACATCTTATTTTTGAAATGCATTGAAAGTTGTCTCCAGTTTTATCTCTCAGATGGTGTGGCTGCCAATTCTTTCCCCAGCGCTCTGTCACTTGGCTTGTTTCCAATGATGCCATGTGTAGTTTCCCCTTCCCTCCTCCCTTTTCTAAATAGAGAGGGAAACAGGTCCATCCGGCATTAGCTTGCAAGCTGTATAATTGGAATTAAAATTCAAGGCACCGATGTCTTTAACTCAGAGGGCCAATTACATTCACAACTGCTCAAGTTTCTGTTGCAAAGAATGTAACTTTATATTTAAACCTGATAGTCTCATAGTTTATAAAAGATAGTAGTCTTCGTTCAAGCTAAAATTAGAATAATTTTTCTTTATCAATCTTTGGCTTATTATTTTATGTTCTAACAGTTGTCTTAAAAGTGAGACTCAATTGCACTCATCACTGATTTCTAATTTGTCAAGTTCTTTTCCTTTTTAAATCTATTATGTGCTTACCAGATGTTCTTTATCTAGTGAATTTTATAACAGTTGATTTATCTAGTATGTGAAATTTAGGAAGGACCTCAAATTTTCTATACCTTAAAATATCCAAATACATTTTTCTCTAGTAAGCACAGCATTTATTACCTGTTTTCAGAGATAGTAGCTTTTTTTTTCTTCTTCTAACCTTGTCATTTATTCTTCTGTATTAGTGGGCAATCCATCTCATCTGTCTATGTGTCGATAGGTATATCTACATATCATGGATAGGAGTCAGCAACCTGCTAAATCCTAGGGAAAATTAATGTCCTTTTATTTCACAAGACTTTCCATCTAAGGAAATTGAATTGATCTATACATATGTCATTGGTCCTCACTGAATCTTGAGAAGAGAGTTGGCAGATGTCTGTATGCTACAGATGGTTCCTCATGAGGCTGTACTCTTTGCTAACCACCTGGAAAACTTGCAGTGGACACAGTAGATCTGTCACCAAGACAGGTGGCAATGTCTCCAAGCCTCAGGGGTAGAGGATTGCTATATGCACAAAGGGAACACATTCCCCTTAGGTATTACAATCCCTTAGTGATATCTTCACTTATTTAATTAGCCATAAACATTTATGCCTTCACTATTGCTCTTTATAACATTTGCTCTTCATTCAGGGACTTTAGGAGGTGAAAAAGAGTCAAGTAAAGCAGACTCTAATTTTCCTTCTCCAAAACAGTAAAGTTAAGGTGGGTAAGAAAAATAAGTGGGTATCCAGGCTTGGGAACTGTTGAATCTAGAATGTGAAATAAAAGACTGCAAATTTAGATATGCAAGAATTAGAAACCCTATCCTCTCCAATGCTTTCTCTGTATTAAGTATAGTATAAATTTATGCATTATTTACACTGGTCTTATGTACAGGGAATCAGAGTATATAGCATATCTCTTTGAACGTAAGAATGTCAGAAATTCAGCCCACAGTGCTGAGCTGCTAGGCTGAGAATCAACAAACATGTTACCTGGGTAGACATTCTGGACAGTTCATATAAGTTACTGGATGCTCCTGCCATCACTTGTTGAATAAGCTTAGAATGTTTTATCTCCAAATTAAAAAAAAATAAAAAAGGAAAGAAAAAGAACCTCTCTGCATGCCAGAATAGCTGGTCTGCCTCTGAGTGTTACATGTAGGAGACTGGCTGTCTGTAGGTGTAAGTGAATTTGAGAAGCAGTGAAGTGGAAGAGACTCAAGGACTGTACCAGCTTGCTGCTTTGGAAATACTCCAAGACAATGTCAAAACAGTAGGGACTCTCTGAGCACCTGCCCAAGCTGCACTTAAAATTAATGATTATTTGTGAGAACAGACAAGGAGGAAAATCTACTTCGTTCACAAGTTAGTGGTGTGGATTAGCTTCATGGGTATCTAATGGCTGATTGCCACTGAATTCGTCTTTTTTGTACTTTTCTGGCTCCTTCTGCAGAATGCCAGAAGCTCCTTGTTTAGCTAGTGCTTTATCTAATTCTGGCACAATCAATTCTACCTTATTCTCTATCAGCACAATTGGCAAGACTATACTGTTTATAGGGAAAGTATTTTACCCTCTAATTTAATACGTGAAATCTATTTTCCTTCCATTACAAAAATCTTCATGTGTCACTTTCTTGTTTTCTCCCTCTATCTCTTCTCTTTAAGCTATATACATATCTATCATGTAACGGAATTCCCAACATCGGTGGTCTTTTACTTTTGAGATCTATATTCTCATTTCCTTTTAAGATAAAAAAATTTTAAATTCCCTCATCTCAGTATATTTCTCTTGCTTTAAAATGCACCAGTGAAGCACTGATTTATGTATAAGCAGATTTTTGCATACAGTTGTCTCATTGTTTAGCAATAAATGCCCATATTATATAATGAGACTGTTGTATAAAACGTTTTAGTGGTACAAATTAAAGGCCTCATAATAAGTACAAAGTTATCTATTATGATGTCCCATAAATATGTTTTTATTACAAGTCCAAGAGGAATCCTTCTTATCACTGTGTTTGCCTTTAGTGAGTACCTGCATGATATAAAAGACCTGATAATTGTTTATCTCAGTACACTTTAGCCTAGGCTTGTGGTCTACCATAGATGAAAGTTTTTGAATCTGTATTTCCCAAATATGACTTAATTTAGAAATTATAAAACCTTATGCATGTAACATATAATAATATAATAGAAATTACACATGAACATTACATATAACCAGGCATATAAAAGTCTACAGAGGAAATAATATAAACAGAAATTCTAACTTTTTTCTTGTGTTCTGGTAGGTTATATTCAGATACTTAAGGTGATTCTCATATCTGAGTGATAATTAGAAGAGCCTGGAAGGAAGGTTTTTTTGTTGTTTTTTTTAAGAGAGAGAGAGAGAGAGAGAGAGAGAGAGAGAGAGAGAGAATTTTTTTTAATATTTATTTTTTAGTTGGCAGACACAACATCTTTGTTGGTATGTGGTGCTGAGGATCGAACCCAGGCCGCACGCATGCCAGGCGAGCGCGCTACCGCTTGAGCCACATCCCCAGCCCTGGAAGGAAGTTTTAAAATTATTTTTACCTGTCCCCTTCCCCATACCTGCTCAATTTGAATCTCTAGTTGAGATTGGAGGATAATGGTATATGTATTTTGTAAATGCTTGCCTGTGTTTCCAGTGTTTTTGATGATCTGTGTGTGGATTACTTAGAGGGGTTTGCAGTTTGGAATATTACTGTGAAACTCCAGATAGATGCAATGAATAGAATTTTAGGATTCCTGAGAGACTTTTTACATTAATGAGGTATTATGATTTGAACTGTGTCCTCCTCAAAGATGTTGAAGTGAAAAACTCTCAGACCATGTAAATAACATTATCTAGAAATAGGAGCTTTGCAGATGATCAAGATAAGATGATATTGTAAGGCTAGGTCATAATTCAGTTTTACTGATTTTCTTATAACAAGACTAAAGGTGAACACAGACACAGGCATGCACATGTATAAGAATTATGCTGCCAAAGTCAATAGTTACCAGAAGGTAGGAGTGAGGTCTGGAATCAATTGTTCCCTTAGAACCTCTATGAGGAACACAGCTTTGCTGATGTCTTGATCTTGGATTTCTTGCTTCTAGAACTGTGAAATAATAAGTCTTTATCGTTTAAGCCATCTAGTTTGAGGTGCTTCATTGTGGCAGCCCTGGGAAACTAATGCAAAAGGGAAAAAACTATCTGTGGCCAAACCAATCGAGCCAGTTGAACCCAAACCCCAAATGCCAAACCGTCTTACCCTCTGCTTTTTCTTGTCTTTTTAATTTTCTTTCCAACTTTTCTCCTTGGAGACATCAACTTTTCTAATGGAAAATGTCCATACGTAATCTGAATTGTGTTTTAAGAGAATAAAGTTTAACTTATATTCTAATAGAAAAGAAAAAGAAATCTGCACATTCTCAGAAACTTACAAAAAGATATAAAATGAAAAAAATAATAAGCAACCATACCAATACAACCACTGTAGACATTTTAGTGTATTCCAATGTATTACTTTTCTCCCTTTATGTACCATTTTGAAAGTTCATTTGAGAACTTATTAAATATTATATATTTCATAAGCATAGTTAGAATAAAAAATGGTATTATCTACATTCTCATTCTTTAAAAACTTCCATAGGCCTCTGGTTAATCATAGGTATTTATCTCTGTCCATAAGAGTAGCAGAAAAGAGAATAAATCCAGATGGACAAAATGAATAAGAGAAAAGATGAGAGCACATTAGAGGTGTCAACAAGATTATGGAAGATGGAAAACAAAGGAGAAATGACAACTGACTTTGGTTGCAGAAAGGGGAACTCTGTCAGCGTGCAATGGAGAGATGAGTCATCTCTTTCTGAAGAAATCTTAGAATGCTCAGGAACTAGAGACAGCAGAGACATCTAAAATTGGAGAGTAGGATTTAAAATAGGAAGAGCTGTTAAATATTCTTATAGGAAGTGTCTTACAGATCATAAGTAAGGGGATAGCCCTCTTATTTATTTCAGGTTGCTGATTCTAACCAAATGAAGTGTTGACTTAATGAAACAATTCATAATCAGGGAAATGGGATGTCTTAGAAAATACTCACAGTTATTTCTGATTCAAATTCTTCTGCTTTTTAAATTACTGTATGTTTTTTATTAACCTGGTACAGCTTGCTAATATGCAAACCGTGATTGTAATTTTTCTATCTTAGATATAAAAGGAGAAATTCAGACTAGAGCTTGATTAGAATTGAATGCCTTTATGTATATGGTTAAACTATTTTAATACCAGTTTTTGTGAATAATTCAAATAAAAATAATTTTCAGTTACTTTTTGTGGTTTGACTCAATATAAAGGTGATTCTTGAGGAGTATTTTGGACATTATGAATTAAGCTGTATGTTAGAATCATGAATTCACAGATTTTAAGGGTAAAACTTTCTTGGAGTGAAATTCTTCTAGTTTACTCACCTGCTATTAAAGAGATAACACAGTTGCAGTATTCCACATCATATACAACAAAATAGCTGTTACCTTTATCATGGTTGCATAATTGAAAATATTGGATTGAGATTTTCAAAAAGAATCTACATAATACATTGTATCCAATGTTCATGTGCTTGTTTTATATGCCTTAGATAGATCTAGAGACTCCACAATTCTGAATTGCACAACTTTTTTTTAGCATGAAGTATCTTCAGTATTTCTGTAAAAGCATTAGTATGCTTAGGAATGTGCACCATTACATGTAATTAAGTATCAAGTGGTGAGCTATACCAACTACCACAATGGACTCTTTCAACTGTTTGTTTCTTCTTTGAATTTAGCAGAATGTTCCTTTAAAATAATGTAATTCAAAATAACTGAACATCTTTGTAATGTGCTATTTTTCTTTACCCGCCTTTGTGTGATGAGTATTTAACCTAGGACTAGTACACGCTAGGCAAGTACTTTACCACTGAGCCACATTTCTAGATTGTCCCTGACTTTTTGGGTAGGGCTACCTAAAGCTATGGAATTTTTGATTGTTAAAATATGTGAGTTACAGGTAGGAGCAGAAATGGGAGAAGATGATGATGGTGGCTTTCCTTTGGACTGTAAGGGTTATAGTTTACACACTGACTAAAACTATTGGAGATGTTACCAATGAGATTGGAATCTGCTTAGAGGAAGTATCTATTATAGAAAGTAAAAATCTATTATTGATTAGGAAAAACTATTTCCTTTCTCCCCAAAAGAGATCAAGTGTATCTATTTCAATGTATTCTGCATTGCTAACCGTCCCCTTTGCACTGTTGATGCAGCAAACAAGATTTCTTAATGGGTAACTTATTCCTAGCCAAAAAATACACTGATGATTAGTACAGTTTTAATTTTAAGATACTTCAGTGGCTGTGATTTCTCTCCTCTCTTTCTAATCATTTACTTTTAGATGATATTTTTACATTATCATGTTATAATTTCATCAGGTTTAGGGCTTAGTATAAACACATTGGTATAGATCATCTTTAATAAAATAAATCAGATTGTTTTCCTCTCTAAAGAGCATATTCTGGACAATTACAGATTCTTAAGAATTTTTTGTGAGTTATTTAAAAGATAGTATAAAATAGGTCAGATATTTGAGTAGAACTAAACTTTTTGAGTGTGTTTGTGTATATTTTATAATTTCAATAAAGTAAATTTATTGGGGAAAGAAAAAAATGACATAAGGGAGCTAGACAAATCTTATTGAAGTCTGTTGCCCGGAACTTTTTCACCAGGTATGTCATCTGTCACTCATACTGGGTGATAGTGCAGAAAATAGTTATGTAGTATCAACATTAAAGTAGATTTTTTCTGAGGTAGAAAGTTAAGAGCAATTTTTTTAACATGAAAAATATAAAAGAACAGATTAATACATCAGCACAATTTAAAAAGAGGGAATTAGTTTCTTAAAAAACCATTTAAAAGCATTAAATTATGACCTTTTAGGATTAGTTATTCTACTATGAGTTAAAATATTTGCAAAGTACACATGCTCTCTTGCTCTTTATTATTATTTTATAATGTGGGAAACAAACAATAAAATAAAAACATAAAAAATGAATCACAAATTGTAGCAAAGTGTTATTAATATAAGAATTATGGTAGAAGGATGAATAACAGGAAAGAATGTTTTTATTCTTCCTTTCTTAATATCAGAGCCTCACTTTAGACAAAGACCTAACTTTGGCAGTGAAATTTGAGCAAAAATTGATGAGTGAAATTGAAATAGTTATACAAAGAGAAGGAGAAAGTGTTTCCAGCAGAAGGAACATTATGCTCAAAGAATATGAATTTGGAAAGGCTTGGTGTTTTCAGCAATCGAGGGAAACATGGAGCTGAAGTAGAAACAGACAACGTGACAGGCTGGGAGAGTGAGGGCTGAAATGGGAGATAGGATAGAACAGATAGTCTATGGGCCATAAAGGAGGCTTTAGGCTTTTATTCTAAATGCAATGCAAAGGCATTGGCGAGTTACATAGTATTTTCCAATTTGAGACTTAATGCTGTTTTTCTGTTTGGTTGAAAATAAATATGAGGGAAATAAAAAAGTATAGGTTTATTTTGAGACATTTGCTGAAATTCAGTCCAGAGTTATTGGTAATCAAGACTACAGAGATGTCACTGGAGCTCAAGTTAAGAGGAGAAAACACATATGTTTTAGAATCGGAATTATAAATATGAATTATTGCAATAGGGCATGATGTAAGGGACTGAGACAAAGAAGACAAACTAAGGATGGCTTAAGCTCCAGATTGTCAAATTGAAGTCTAAAATTGAAAGAATAGTGAGGAGTAGGTTTTAAGATGGGAATAAAAATCTCTTTAGCTTTAAGCATAAGAGACATTTGAATAGAAAGTCAAAAAAGAGGTTGAATATACAAATCTGGATTTCAGTGGCTGGGTTTGTTTTGAAATCATACGAATGAATATATTTACCTTAGGAGGACTATAACAAAACACGAGAAGCAGGTCCAGGATCAAGGTCTCTCCATCATTTAAGGGTGTGGAGAGGAGCTGTAGCTAACAAATCAAAGTGAACCACACAAGTTCGGGAAGGAAGTGGTACCATATCTGATGAAGTTGCAGAAAGAGCACATGTGATGAAGGGATTTTGGCCACATGGAAGTGACTTTAACAAGAGCTGTTTTAGTGTCATGTACCTTCAACATTTCACCAGGCCAGCTCCAGGCATCTCTTTACTAAAAATAATAGCAAATAGTAACCTCAGGCATGCCTATGGAATTGCCCAGGGGAGCTATAGTTCTGTGTGAAAAGGAAATAGTCTTTTTCTTTGTTTGAACACAGCTCTAATCATAATTGACCAACCCTCTGTCTGAACAAAAGCCTTTGCATTCAAAATTTGATTCCAGAAATTTGGATGAAAATAATTTATGAGATTTTTTTTTACTTGATTTCTCTAAATTCATGAGTCTTTTCTCAACTTGTTCACTAAAACACTTCAGATTATTACTAACACTACGATGAACCCTCTATTGGATCTAGATGGAATGGCAGAGTCAAAACATAGGAAAGTGGTTGGACTTCTGTTTTGTGTCCCATTTCTATTTATTCAGTTGTAGCTAGAAGCACAATTCATCCCAAATAATTTAAATGAAGAGTTTAAATGAGTGAATTATTTGAATGAAGCATACAGTAGCAGTGAGATACAAAGAGACCTTCAACAATAAAAAATAATTACTATCTCTAGAGTGGATGAGTTAAGAAGAGAAAAGAATGTTAGGAGCCCAGAGAGCTAGCTCTGTAGAGGACTGCTCAGTGGAAGCAAACGTCCTAGGACATGGAATAGTTTCAGAGACACTTCAATGAAAGAGAGAGAGAGAGAGACAGGAAAATAAATGATTCCTTTTATTTCTTTTCTCATCCTCTCATCTCCTTCCTGTGCATCTAAGTGAATATAAACAAAGGCAGCCCACAAAAGTTCTCTGTTGATATGGATGGACAAAGATCAGCCACTCAGAATTCAGAACAGTAGGGAGAAAGGTAGAAAAAGGATTTGATAGACTTCTGGCATCTGCTTCAGCATATAGGGATCGCTCCACCTTGACAAGTAAAATGCTGAAAGAACTGAAAATCTACAACTCTTGTTAGGATCCTAGGGAAAACTGTTGCCCCTAAAATTGAAGAGATATACAGGTAGATACTGAGAATCACAATTTATCATAGTAGAAACCCATAAGCAGAAACCCCTGTGGAAAAATACTGTGGTATTTAAGGAAAAAACTAGCTTATAACTGACAAAATGCTGGAGGCCCCATGTGGACAAATCTGAGAGTGAGAAATGCCAGAGGAGCTTAGGCTCATGGTAGGCTTGTCTACACGGCTCTGATGTTTTTTATTTGTTTGTTTTGTTTTAATTAGTTAAACATGACAGTAAAATGACCTTGACATATCATACATTTGAATCAGATGGGATATAATTTCTCATTTTTTTTTTTTGCAGAATCGCATTGGTCATGCAGTCAAATGTACACTCACAGCAATAATAATGTCTATTTCATTCTACTATCCTTCCTTTCTCCCATCCCTTCCCCTCCTATCCAATCTAAGGTAACGCTATTCTTTGAGGTTTTATGTGCAGAATCTCTACTAGGTTATCCCGGTGAAGATGAGAGAAAAATTCCCTCATGTTTGCAAAAGGAAGAAGGGAAAGTAAACACATGAAATATGCCAGAACATTGTGTTCTTAGCAAGGTTTGCATTCAAGGGAAAGTGTTTTACCAGAGCCTAACTGACTTGAGGGAAAGATAAAACATTCAACTCTTGTCCCTTCTAGCATTCCAGCCCCATGGAAGTGGGGAGGGACTGAGATACACATGAGAGTTAGTAGGGCACAGGCTGGTGAAAAGAGTGACATCTAATTATAGGAGTATGCAATGCTTCCCCTCTCCCACATCTTACCGCTACATTGCTAAAGACATGCATACCCCAATTTCTTCCTCATACATCCTGTCTATCAGCAATAACAATTTAGAAAGGATCCTAGAAGACAAAACACACAGTTTAACATAAGCATCAGAACTAGACTGAGATACAATGGGAGAGTTACAATGATCAGTTTAGGGGTTTTTAAAAAGTATGATTAATACACTAAGGGTTCTAATGGAAAAAGAAACAGCATGGAAGAACAAATGCATAATATAAGCAGAGACACAGAAATTTCTCAAAAAGTAAAGCTAGAGATGAAAAACACTGTAACAGAAATGACTAATGCCTTTGATAACCTCATTAATAGACTGGAATGGCAGAGGAAAGAATCTTTGAGTTTGAAGACATGTCAGTAGAAACTCCTAAAATCAAAGATAAAAGAGACTAATGAACCGAATAGCCATGACTTGAGAGAGAATACCACAAGGTGTAACATACATGTATTGGTAACACTTTAAGAAGAGTGAATGGAGCAAAAGAAATATCTTAAAAATAATTTGGGATGAGTAAATGAATTTTTGATGGAAAATTGAGAATAAGTAGGATATTGAATTATTTTACTCCCATTTATTGATAAAAGAAAAATACCTACTTTAAGATAATTCTTCCTTTTAACCTCAATGAAATGTATGAATCAGGTAAGGTTGATAACTTATTAGCTACACATCATGATAACAAGAATGAAAGAAAAGAAAAAGAGGGTAGAACCTATTTGGTAGTGAAAGACCATGCAATGTAATGTCTCTTACTTTCTGGTGTACCTCCCCAAATCATTTGTAAAATATAAAATTTCTGAAATTCATGGTGCTAGAGAATCATTTCTACAAATATATAACAATATCGAGACTATGCCTAGATTAGCAATGGGCAGGCATAACTTGGAAATTCATAAATTGAGAGAAATAGAACCATAAGAACTTTAGATATAAGCCAAAATCACGATTTGGTTTCCAAAACCTCACAGGTTGGGAAAGATCAGGTTAGAATTCCATTTACCTAACTTGGTGCTTGGCTTATTTAAAAATCACAGCCCTTCTTGAGTATCACATTCCTCTCTAAATTGAATCAGTATTTAAAAACCACATTTGCTTATTTTTAGGCAAGAATCCTGCTGTAATTATAAAACTAAATAGGGTTTCTAGGCAATATTCTTCTTTTTTGGAACTTTCCTTTTTTATTTATTTATTTATGTGGTGCTCAGGATCAAACCCAGTGTCTCACATGTGCTAGGCAAATGCTCTTCCACTGAGCTATAACCCCAGTCCTAGCAATATTCTTAATAGAACATAATATAATTTAAATTGAAAAAAATCAACAGACACGTTGAAGCTGATTCTTTTGAATATTTTGTGTATTTCTATTATAAGATTTTAACACCATTAGGTATGTTTCAACTAAAAATGTGCTATTCAGTTTTTTCCTGTTTTTCCTGAGTTTTGTCAATCTAGTTTGATAAGGTTTACTTCAGGCTTCATAAATATGTCTACTAATTAGGTAGTCTGAAATGGTACAAAGAATTTGAAATACCCATTTATAGGATCACATGTGTGTCTTGAGAGTACAAATGTATCATTGCACAGTTAAAGGACAATTATAGAACTCTATACTCAAATATTTCTTCCAAAAGATATTTGATTATATGATTTTTTTGAAGCACTGGTGCATTCATGCCTATATTCAAAATTAAATTTAGGACTAACAACGTATAGTAAAATAGAAACAACAACAACAGAAATAATAGATTAATGAATTTCTCATCTGTTTTCCTGGGAAGTTGACTCCTAATAGGTATTTTCCCAATTGTTTATGTGGTTATTAATTCAATTTTTTATTTACAGTGTGATTATTGATGGCTTGCATTTATCTAACTAAATTATATTTTTTAATATTAATGACTATATTTATTTTTTCTGATCTACATAAAATAATACTTTCATTATAGGAAGATACAAACATTAAGACAAAACCATAAATCAAATGCAGCAGTTCAGATATTCTTATTTTATAGATTTAACATTTAGCTAAATGGAATTTTAATAATACATTAGTAACACATTGAATGTTTGAGTTAAATTGCTGTGGGATAGTTTTATTATTTGCATTTTTCTTTTGTTTCAGTGATAGTAATGGTGACGCTGGTTTCTAATTCTTTAAAGCATATTTGTTCATGTTGTTAGATTCTATACTCTGTTGCTGAAAAGCTTGAAACTCCTCATAGAGAATTTATTTGTTGTTTATGTTAAAATTTCAGTCAGTAGTTTGACTGGAAAGGACATCTATTCTTTATCTCCTTTAAGACTCTTACTTCTAGGGTTTGGCATGGTAACCTATGAGAGTTACATTCAATTCAAGTCTAGCTGGCAAATTAATACTTCAACTAATTATGCGAAGGCTTTGGGCTCCAGCTCATGTTGGCCAATTTATAGATTTTCATTAACTGAAATGGAGAGACAGGAAAAGAGACAATTGAGGGCATCAGGGTCAACTTGTACTTCATGCTTAGACACAAGAGAAGGAGCAATTTCAGTTCTATCCATTGATTCCTCCATGATCAGCCCCCTGCCCCCTCTCACACATACACACACACACAAACACATATTTTCTAACCATTCTTTCCATTTTTAGTTTGAAGAGACTATCTTTTTATAGTTTTTTAACCTTCCTTAAATTTACTTAATGTAGCACCATTTATCTAGTATTTACTTTTCTTTGTAGAATGTTAAATAAATATGAACCAGGAAGTAAATTCCCTTTTCTTAAAGTTGTTCAGATATACACTTGCAATTCTTTTTTTTTCTGGGACATTGTTTATTTTTTCCAGCCTTTCTTTCTCTTTTTTATTATTGGTTGTTAAAAACATTACAAATCTCTCGACATATCATATTTCATACATTTGAACTTGCAATTCTTATCACATATTCCTAGAAGTTCTTAGCATTCCATAATTTTGAACTTAACATTGTTAGCTTGAAATGGCTTATTTTCCTAAATATCTCCTTTTATACTTTTATTTCTTTTGCTTCTGGAAAGGAAGCTAAATTTTGAAATTCTTTTAATATAAATTAATGACTTATATTTTGCAATAATAAATATGAGAGGACTTAGAAGTCAAGTTGTAATTCCAGATCACTTTTCCTAAAAATAAACCTGAAACATCTTGATTTCTTTTGGGCAAGGTTCTTTTCAATGTTCTGTCATTTTTTTCCTCTACCCAGTTCAAGTGAATTTCTTAAAATGTGTATTCTAGGCTATGCTAGACTGTGGATTTCTTGGAAGCAGGAATTCTATTTCATTCTTTATATCTTCTCCAACATTTAGTTTAGTGTTCTGAACATGGTACAATATGACAACATAGAAAAATGCATGTAAACCAGATTTTAGGATTTGAAGAAGATCACAAAAGATATCCTAGAATAAGTCAGACAATACTTGAATTCTAATAAGAGAAAGAGGTTGTAGGAGCATATTTTAGGCATGGAAGACCCACTATTTGAGAGCATTATGGTAAAGGAAACAACACTGAATATTCCGTGAATTGCATAGCATTTGATATGATTGTGGTGTCAAGTGGATAGATGAAGCTTGAAATATTCATTGAGGAAAAATTACAGACAGTTTGCTTGCCACACTCATGGAATTTGAATTTTATCCTGAAAGCAATGCAGTCACTGTTTTAATTTTAAGCAGATGGGTGATTTAGATAAGTTGCTGTCTCTCTCCCTCCATGACTTCCTCCTGCTCTCAATCCCTCTCTCCTTTCTTCCTTCCCTTCATTCTTTTTTGATGTTTCTAAGTTACACATATGTGGTTGTATGTTAGACAAGGTTCTTCAGAGGAAGAGGATCAATATGATGCAGATAGGTAGGTTACATATTTATTAAAAAGGAAGTGGCTTACATTATTATGAAGGCTGAGAAGTCTCAAGATTTTTCAATCAGCAAGTTAGAGACCCAAGAGAGTGAATGCTGTTAGTTCCAGTCCCAAACTAGCAAGTTTGAGATTCAAGAGGAGCAAATATTTCAGTTCAAGTTTGAAGATAAGGAAAGAGGCCAGTGTCCCAAGTCAAGCCACAGAAACAGTAAGTTCACTCTTACTTGTAGAAGGGACAGACTTGTTTTTTTCCCAACCTTTACAGCTGATTACATCAGGGTTATCAACATTGGGAGAGCAATATGCCTTACTCAGTCTACACATTCAATTCTATCCAAACACCCTTACAGACCCTCCAGAATACTGTTTGGAAACCTCATGGCCCAGGTTATGATGACCCATAAAATCAACTATCACCAATGCATAAGATTGAGGGAGAAAGGCTTTAGCAAAAACCAATTATTGCAATTGAGACAGTATGTGATTAGAACCTAAACCAAGTTATGCATCTTAGTAATGAATGAAATGGGGAGATTTGGGACATTTTTAAAAGTTGAAAATGAGAGGCTTTGGTGATAATCCATAGAGGACAGGGTAATAATAAAATTTTAAATGATACTTGAGCATTTTTCCCCATGACATTAGATATCTAAGCTAGATATTGGAAAGAGATACATTTCCAACTTATGTTGTTTATAGAATATCCAGTGTTAGAAGCCTCAAAAACTGTTTAATTTGAGGTTTTGGATTTGAATATAGTTTGTCAGTTAATCTTAGGAAATGCTGGTAGAGAATAGAGAAATGAGAAAGGAGAGGAAAGGAAATCTATAAAGGATGTAGTATTCATAAGTTACCTGTGTGGGCATTTTTTTTCTTCTAACTAGAACTCTATGAAAGAATATCTAGAATGTTTGTCAGAGTAGCTCTTCCTAAAACGTGAGGCTGTTGGAGTAGTCATTCACCAACTCTGTTCTGTTATTGAGACTATTTCCTGAGAGCTAGCTCAGCACACCTATAGCCTCACATGCTTCTGTTATCAGACAGCAGTCAAGCAAAGAAATGCCAATAATAGCAGTGAGAAGCTGTGCCAAGTGTGTACCTGTGTTAGGAAGCAATAACACCCTCTCCTTAACATGAAGTCAGTCTTTTCGGGAAATCAGCTATCAAAAGATCATTAAATCTAATGCAATATAATGAGATTATCCAGGGAAGGTCTTGAATAAAATTCTGTAGGACTATTGAAACATAAGAAAAATCCCTGGGAAAGAGAAATCTATGAAAGCCTACTATCTCTATATAACAAGAGACATGATTTTCAATATGCTGAAAACCAAATAATATTAAGCAAACTAAAAGCTGTCACCTTTTATCCACTGTTTATATTTCTATTTAACACCTACAAATTTATTAGCTTCATAGTGGCTACAGTCATGTCTGACACATCAATATGTCATTAGTACTTAAAAATAACAAAATCATGGCATTTGCAGGGAAATGGATGGCATTAGAACAGATTATGCTAAGTGAAGCTAGCCAATCCCTAAAAAACAAATGCCGAATGTCTTCTTTGATATAAGGGAGGCGACTTAAAACAGAATAGGGAGGAAGAGCATGAGAAAATTACCATTAAACAGGGACGAGAGGTGGGAGGGAATGGGAGAGAGAAGGGGAATTGCACATTGTTATACAAAATTACATATAAGATGGTGTGAGAGGGAAGAAAAAAAAGAGAGAGAAATGTGTTACAGTAGATGGGTAGAGAGAGGTGATGGGAGGGGAGATAGGAAGGGTAGCAGAATACAAAAGACACTAGTATGGCTGTATGTATAAACGTGGCTGTATAACCAATGTGATCCTGCAATCTGTACACATGGAAAAATAAGAATTCATACCCCATTTGAATCAAATGTATGATATGTCAAGATCATTGTAATGTTTTGAGCAACTAATAAAAAATTTTAAAAAATGATACTTAACGTATGATATATCAAGTACTTTTTCTTTTAAACAGATTATTTGGGGTCACTGAATTTATGTATAAACATTTTTTCAAAGAAAGTTAGAAAATAGAGTTTAGAAAAATGTTGATATAATAAAAACATAATTATTTTATAAAAAAATATTTTCCATACTTTGTTTCTGATTACTCTTTTAAATGACAGAAACTGGGACTCATTTCTCGTTTCCATTTCCGTACATTCACTTCATGGACTTGAGGATTTATTCCAAGTTGAGAACACAAAACCAGGACATATGAGTGGAAACACATTTAACCTGAACTGAAGTGTTGGTTTCCTCAGTGTATTCTCATGTGTTTGATAATATTTGCTTTATGATATTTCTACCAGTAAATTAAAATTAACTGTGAAGAATATATACAAATATTTCTGGCACAATTGATTGTGGCTTCTCTGCCAAAATAGTTCTTTTCCTTTGATGTAAATTCTCTATATCAGTCCGTTTTTTTTCCTTTAAATTTCTGCATTCTAATTCAAGTCATGTATTTATACATATGATCTCCATGTAACATTTTCAGTAGTAACTTGGTGAGTAGAGAAAACCCCTAATGGTAATTTCTGTGCATTGTTATTACTGTGAGAAATGACACTCAAAAGAAAAATATATATTGGTACCACACACAACTAGAAAGAATTATTTTTTTTTTCTGAAGAGCTGTCTGGCACTTATAGTTCTCTTAGCACCCTATTGCAGCCAGAAGTGAATTAGTTGAACAATACCAGGAAATACATCATAAACTAAAAATTTAAAACAAGATGGCATTTTTGAAAGGAATTGTGTTCTACTTTTTATTGAGGGTCAAGTCAGATAATGGCTTTGTTAGATTGGAACAAAATGTGTTTTAAAGATTTGTGGCATTTTCAGAAGTAATAGTCATTTTAAGTCTGTTTCCTCTTACGCTGAACCAAGAGAGTGTTCTTTCATAAGTTCAGAGTTATACATTTTTTTATATACTCTTTCTACAAAAAGTTAATCTATACATATATGCTTTTCCGAAAAAAAATAGCCTGAGTATTTTTTTCTTTTCCTGATTTATTGTGTATTCTCACTTCCTTTTAAAACTTTATTTTTCTTTTTACTGAGAGTGAAAATGAGCACATCAAGCAAAGGTTGCTATTGGCTTCTGATTTTTATAGATTACAGCAGTTTGACTCTTAATTTCAATAGTGTTTTTCAGAACTACAGATCATTGAATTAAGTTGACACTTGCTTGCAAAAATTTAACAGCCCAGAAAAATCCTTCTGAGAAGTTATTAGCAACAGCAAATGCTTCTGCTTTTTTATTCTTTAGAGACTTGAAACTCATTTATCATTTTCCTCCCTGAAAATTAAAAATGCTGGAATAAGGAAAAGATCACCATTTTTAGAATAGTGAAAAGAATTTTTAAATTTTTTTATTCAAACTTCCTTGAGCTTTAATTTCCTCATTGTTTTTTTTATTGGTTGTTCCAAACATTACAAAGCTCTTGACATATCATATTTCATATATTAGATTCAAGTGGGTTATGAACTCCCATTTTTACCCCAAATACAGATTGCAGAATCACATCGGTTACACATCCATATTTTTACATAATGCCATATTAGTAACTGTTGTTTGTTAAAGTGAGATTATAATTGTTACTTTGAAAAATTATTATAAAATAAAAATATGTGTTAATTACCTAATGCAGTATCTAATACACATGTTTTCCTTAAAATTATATGATATTGTTATGGCTATTATTATTCTTTTTTTATTGGTTGTTCAAAACATTACAAAGCTCTTGACATATCATATTTCATACATTACATTCAAGTTGGTTATGAACTCCCAATTTTACCCCAAATACAGATTGCAGAGTCACATCAGTTACACATCCACATTTTTACATAATGCCCTATTAGTAACTGTTGTATTCTGCTACCTTTCCTATCCTCTACTGTCCCCCTTCCCCTCCCCTCCCATCTTCTCTCTTTACCCCATCTACTGTAATTAATTTCTCTCCTTGTTTATTTTCCCGTTCCCCTGACAACCTCTTATGTGTAATTTTGTATAACAATGAGGGTCTCCCTCCATTACCATGCAATTTCCCTTTTCTCTCCCTTTCCCTCCCACCTAATGTATCTGTTTAATGTTGATCTTTTCCTCCTGCTCTTCCTCCTTGCTCTGTTCTTAGTTGTTCTCATTATATCAAAGAAGACATTTGGTATTTGTTTTTTAGGGATTGGTTAGCTTCACTAAGCATAATCTGCTCTAGTGCCATCCATTTCCCTGCAAATTCCATGATTTTGTCATTTTTTAGTGCTGCGTAATACTCCATGGTGTATACATGCCACATTTTTTTAATCCATTCATCTATTGAAGGGCATCTGGGTTGGTTCCACAGTCTAGCTATTGTGAATTGTGCTGCTATGAACATCGATGTGGCAGTATCCCTGTAGTACACTCTTTTAAGGTCTTCAGGGAATAGTCCGAGAAGGGCAATAGCTGGGTCAAATGGTGGTTCCATTCCCAGCTTTCCCAGGAATCTCCATACTGCTTTCCAAATTGGCTGCACCAGTTTGCAGTCCCACCAGAAATGTGCAAGAGTACCCTTTTCCCCACATCCTCGCCAGCACTTGTTGTTGTTTGACTTCATAATAACTGCCAATCTTACTGGAGTGAGATGGTATCTTAGGGTGGTTTTGATTTGCATTTCTCTGACTGCTAGAGATGGTGAGCATTTTTTCATGTACTTGTTGATTAATTGTATGTCCTCCTCTGAGAAGTGTCTGTTTAGGTCTTTGGCCCATTTGTTGATTGGGTTATTTCTTTTCTTATTGTTTAATTTTTTGAGTTCTTTGTATACTCTGGATATTAGGGCTCTATCTGAAGTGTGAGGAGTAAAAATTTGTTCCCATGATGTAGGCTCCCTATTTACCTCTCTTATTGTTTCTCTTGCTGAGAAAAAACTTTTTAGTTTAAGTAAGT
The DNA here is from genome assembly GCF_052094955.1 of Ictidomys tridecemlineatus. Classification (NCBI taxonomy): domain Eukaryota; kingdom Metazoa; phylum Chordata; class Mammalia; order Rodentia; family Sciuridae; genus Ictidomys; species Ictidomys tridecemlineatus. Next base: position 49,722,956 of record NC_135485.1, on the reverse strand, counting down.
CCCATTTGTTGATTCTTGTTATTAACTCTTGTGCTATGGGTGTCCTATTAAGGAATTTGGAGCCCGACCCCACAATATGTAGATCGGAGCCAACTTTTTCCTCTATCAGACACAGAGTCTCTGATTTGATATCTACCTCCTTGATCTACTTTGAGTTAACCTTTGTGCATGGCGAGAGGAGGGGATTCAGTTTCATTTTGTTGCATATGGATTTCCAGTTTTCCCAACACCATTTGTTGAAGATGCTATCCTTCCTCCATTGCATGCTTTTAGCTCCTTTATCAAATATAAGACAGTTGTAGCTTTGTGGATTAGTCTCTGTGTCCTCTATTCTGTACCATTGGTCCACCCGCCTGTTTTGGTACCAGTACCATGCTGTTTTTGTTACTATTGCTCTGTAATATAGTTTGAAATCTGGTATCCCTATACCGCCTGGTTCACGTTTCCTGCTTAGAATTGCTTTTGCTATTCTGGGTCTTTTATTTTTCCATATGAATTTCATGATTGCTTTATCTATTTCTACAAGAAATGCTGTTGGGATTTTAATTGGCATTGCATTAAACCTATAGAGAACTTTTGGTAATATGCCATTTTGATGATGTTAGTTCTTTCTATCCATGAACAGTGTATATTTTTCCATCTTCTAAGATCTTCTTCTACTTCTCTTTTTAGGGTTTTGTAGTTTTCATTGTATAAATCTTTCACCTCTTTTTTAGGTTGATTCCCAAGTATTTTTTTTTTTTGAGGATATTGTGAATGGAGTGTTTTTCCTCATTTCCGTTTCAGAAGTTTTGTCGCTGATATACAGAAATGCCTTTGATTTATGCGTGTTGATTTTATATCCTGCCACTTTGCTGAATTCATTTATTAGTTCTAGTAGTTTTTTTGTAGACCCTTTTGGGTCTTCTAGGTATAGAATCATGTCATCCACAAATAGTGATAATTTAAGTTCTTCTTTCCCTATTTTTATGCCTTTAATTTCTTTCGTCTGTCTAATTGCTCTGGCCAGTGTTTCGAGAACTATATTGAATAGAAGTGGTGATAGAGGGCATCCCTGTCTTGTTCCAGATTTTAGGGGGAATGCCTTCAATTTTTCTCCGTTCAGAATGATGCTAGCCTGAGGCTTGGCATAGATAGCTTTTACAATGTTGAGGTAAGTTCCTGTTATCTCTAGTTTTTCAAGTGTTTTGAACATAAAGGGATGCTGTACTTTGTCGAATGCTTTTTCTGCGTCTATTGAGATGATCATATGGTTCTTATCTTTAAGTCTATTGATGTGGTGAATAACATTTATTGATTTCCATATATTGAACCATCCTTGCATCCCAGGGATGAATCCAACTTGATCATGGTGCACAATTTTTTTGATGTGCCTTTGTATTCAATTCGCCAGAATTTTTTTGAGGATTTTTGCATCTAGGTTCATCAGAGATATTGGTCTGTAGTTTTCTTTCTTTGAGGTGTCTTTGTCTGGTTTCAGAATCAGGGTGATGTGGGCCTCATAGAATGAATTTGGCAGAGCTCCCTCTTTTTCTATTTCCTGAAATAACTTGAAAAGTATTGGTATTAATTCTTCTTTAAAGGTTTTATAAAACTCCACTGTATACCCATTCAGTCCTGGGCTTTTCTTGGTTGGAAGTCTTTTGATTGCTTCTTCTATTTCATCTATTGATATTGGTCTGTTTAAGTTGTGAGTATCCTCCTGACTCAGTCTGGGCAAATCATATGACTTAAGGAATTTATCGATGTCTTCACTATCTTCTATTTTATTGGAATATAGGTTTTCAAAATAATTTCTAATTGTCTTCTGTATTTCTGTAGCATCTGTTTTGATATTGCCTTTTTTATCCCGTATGTTAGTAATTTGAGTTCTCTCTCTTGTTCTCTTCGTTAGCATGGCTAAGGGTCTGCCAATCTTATTTATTTTTTCAAAGAACCAACTTTTAGTTTTGTTAATTTTTTCAGTAGTTTCTTTTGTTTCAATTTCGTTGATTTCTGCTCTGATTTTAATTATTTCTTGCCTTCTGCTACATTTGCTTTTATTTTGCTCTTCCTTTTCTAGGGCTTTGAGATGAAGTGTGAGCTCATTTATTTGTTGGTTTTTCCTTTTTTTGAGGAATGACCTCCAGGCGATGAATTTCCCTCTTAAAACTGCTTTCATTGTGTCCCATAGATTCCGATATGTTGTGTCTGTATTTTCATTTATCTCTAAGAATTTTTTGATTTCCTTCTTTATGTCTTCTGTAACCCATTGATCATTCAGTAACATATTGTTCATTTTCCATGTGATGTAGGATTTTTCCTTCCTTCTTTTATCATTGATTTCCAGTTTCATTCCATTATGATCAGATAAAATGCATGGTATTATCTCCATCCCTGTATATTTACTGAGGGTTGCCCTATGGCATAATATATGGTCTATTTTTGAGAAGAATCCATGTGCTGATGAGAAAAAATTATATCCACTTGATGTTGGTTGATATATTCTATATATGTCAGTTAAGTCTAGGTTGTTGATTGTGATATTGAGTTCTATAGTTTCTTTATTCAACTTTTGTTTGGAGGATTTGTCCAATGGTGAGAGAGGTGTGTTTAAATCACCCATAATTATTGTGTTGTGGTCTGTTTGATTCTTGAAGTTGAGAAGAATTTGTTTTATGAATGTCCCAGTATCATTATTTGGTGCATAAATATTGATAATTGTTATGTCTTGTTGGTGAATGGTTCCTTTTAACAGTATATAATGTCCTTCCTTAACCCTTTTGATTAATTTAGTCTTGAAGTCGATTTTATTCGATATGAGGATGGCCACCCCTGCTTGCTTACGAGGACTGTGTGCGTGGTATATTTTTTCCCAACCTTTCACCTTCAGCCTGTGTATGTCTTTTCCAATCAGGTGTGTCTCCTGGAGGCAGCATATTGTTGGATTTGTTTTTTTAATCCATGTTACCAGCCTATGTCGCTTTATTGGAGAGTTTAAGCCATTAACGTTTAGAGTTACTATTGATGTATGGTTTGTACTTCCAGCCATGTTTGATTATTAATCTTCTTTTAGTTTGTTTCTCCAAGGTTAGCTTTCCCCCTGCCCTCTGACTTTATAGAGGCACTTCCCACTGATGGTTTTGGTTATTGTTTTTCATTTCTTCCTTGTGTAGTGTTTTGCTCAAGTTGCTTTGCAATGCTGGTTTTCTGGCTGCAAATTCTTTTAGCTTTTGTTTATCATGAAAGATTTTTATTTTGTTGTCGTACCTGAAGCTTAATTTTGCTGGATATAGAATTCTTGGTTGGCATCTAATACACATGTTTTCCTTAAAATCATATGATATTGTTATGGCTATTATTATTCTTTTTATATGTTTGATCTAAATGAAGGATTCTCAAACTTTACAATCCAGAATCATTTAAAGGGCATCTAAAACACAGATTTCTGGACCTTCCCTCAGTCATTTTTTCTCCAGTGGACTTGAGAATGTCTGTTTCTATGAAATGGCCGACCAGGTTATACTGATACTCTTGGTTTAGGGACAATACTTTGAGAAGACCAACAATGAAATACAACTCAAATGTAGTGAGATAGAGCTTTGTCACTAAGAATACTTTTTTTCTTATAGTTATCTCTGATTCCTAATACTACTTTCTATTTTGAACATTAATTTGCATATACTTCCTTAAAATATTCATTTATCTACTTCTAAATAACTCAGCATTTCCATTTACTTCAGGTATGGTATGAATTTTGCTGTTCTGAAGTTGTCCATATTTTCATGAATACATAAGAGAATGGACAGAAAGAAGTCTTTCCTTAGTTGGACATATTTGAAAAAAAAAATAAACTAATAGAGCTTTTTTTGCTTTGTTTTCCCTATTAGGTGATTGGGCAACACATAAAGGTTGCCTGACACTTGAAGAATCCATTTTCTATATTTATGCATTTTTATTATGAGTAAGGATGTTTGGTTACCACAATATGCATTTTTATTGCATTTGTGTGTATTTTAGATATTATTTATTACTTAAATTAGATGATATAGCTAATTTTATTTTATCTACCAGATTTACTTACTTTGCTCAGAGACCTATCATGTCACTGTTAATGAGGACCCAGATAACATAATTTAATTTATAATAAGCAGTAAGAAAAGATCTCTTAAAAGATCATGTTTAATCAGAAATATCTTGGGTAGGGGAACAAAACAAAAACCTCTCACACTTAATATCCAGCCAGCAATACTACCAGGATCACCAGTTTGAGGCCAGCCTCAGCAACTTAAGGAGATCCTAAACAACATAGTGAGACCCTATCTCAAAATAAAAAAGTAATAAGTTTTGGGATGTAGCTGAGTGTTAAAGCACCACTGGGTTCAATTTCCAGTTGCCCCCGCCACACACACACACAAAAGAAATATTTGATATTTGTTCAATAGTTAGATGAGTATTTCACAACATCTTTTGAAAAAATGGAGATTTTACATAATTGATAAATTTTTGAAATTTGATGTAAACTATAATCCATAAATTTCAGAAGCTTATTGAATTCCAAGCACAAGGTAACTAACACTTTATAATTCAATTATTTAATACCAGTTGAATTAGTTAGAGTTGTCTAGAAGAACAGAATCAATAGGAAATACAATTATAGGAAGGGAATTCATTAGATTGGCTTACTTGACCAGAAGCTGGATAATCCACAATGGCCATCTGCAGGCTGAGAGGAAGGAACAAGTAGCTGCACAGTTCAAGAAGCGGAAGCCTCAGAACAAGAGAGATAAATGGTGCTACCCAGTCTGAGATAGAAGGCTTCTGAAAACTCCCTGGAGAATCACAGGCAGAGCCAGCTTTGAAAGAGTGAAGGAGCAAGTGTCTGATGTTCTCAGGTAATTGCAGCAGCAATCAAGAACCTATTCAAGGAGAATCAAACTTGCATCTGTTGCTGTTTTCTTGTTCTTCCAGTTGAGCCACCCTGCCACTGAAGCCACCATTCTATCAACGGTGCTGCCCATGCTTAGGGAATGTCTCCATCTCAGTTCTCTATCTCACTTGGGAGTCATTCTAAGACACACCCTTTATTGACGCACCCAGAAGCCTCTCAGTCTTTGGCATCTCTTAATCCAATCAAGCTGACAATTTCGATTAACCATTACACCAGAGAAAAAGAAAATTCTAAAAAGCAATCAGAGAAAACTTACATGATAGCTATAGATGATAATGGTAAAAAAAAAATATTGCAAAATTTTCCCTGAATAAGCAATAGGAGACAGGGAAGCAACATCATTTTTTAAGGAGTGTGGTACTGGGGACTGGATCCAGGGATGCTTTACTACTAATCTGTATCCCCAGCTCTTTTTATTTTTTTGTTGAGACAGGTTTTTGCTAGTTGCTGAGAGTCTCTCTAAGTTGCTTTGAACTTGCAATCTTTTAACCCAAACTTCTGAGTTGCTGAGTGGGAGAAACAACATCTTAAATAAAGAAAAAAAAGTAAATAAAGAAATCCAAATTCTATACTCAATGAACATATTTTCAAAATCAAGGGCAAAATATAAACTCTCATAAATATCACAGCTGAAAAAATTACAACCACTTAGTACTAACTACATATATGTTGAAGCAGTTCTTCAGGAACAAGGAGAGAATAGGAAGTTTCCTTACATTCAATTAATGATAATGACATGATTGTATATGTAAATATACCAATGGAATCTACAAAGGAGGTATTAGAGGGCTGGGTTTGTGGCTCAGTAGTAGAGTTCTTGCCGAGCACCATGAGGCTCTGGGTTTGATCCCTAGTACTACATAAAAAAAGCTAAATAAACAAAATAAAGGTATTGTGTCCATCTACAACTAAAAATATTTTTAAAAGAAGATATTAGAACTAATAATTGAGTTTGGAAAAGTTGCAAGATATGAGATAAATATATAAATTCAATCACATTTCCATATGCTAGCAATAAAATTAGAAATTAAAATCATAAAAATGTTGTTTACTATAACATAAAATATGAGCTATCTCGGGGTAAATCTGACCAAGGTAATAAAATACATGTGCACTAAACACTGAAAAATATTGCTTAGAGTAGTAAAAATGACCTAGATAAAAGGAGATCCACCTGTTTGTAGGTCAGAATCTCAACGTTGTCAAGCTATAAATTCTTCCCAAATCAGTCTTTAAATTTAATGCAATTTTAATAAAAATCCAAAAGGCATATTTTAATGTATAAATTGACCAATTGTTTATAAAATCTTAAAGAGAATGCAAAGGATATGGAATTTCAAAATAACCTTGAAAACATATATCCAATTCAGAGAAATAATACTACCTTATTTCAAGACTCATGATAATAGTACATGTATCCAGATAGCATGAGATTGACATAACAATCAACAAATAGATCAACATAACAGAGAAATGATTACAGAAATAGACCCAAACATGATAACTGATTTATGTCAAAGATAAAAAAGAATAATATTGATATCCCCATGCAAAAAGGATATCATTTTCAACAAATGATGCTGAAATATTTAGATATCTATATGTAAAAAGAGACTAATCTATAATTCATACTATATTAAACAATAGCTGAAATTAGATTGGACACCTTAATATAGAATATGAAACTAGAAAATTCTACAAGGAAATTATGAGAAAATATTTGTGACTGTAGTCAATTATTTCTTTAATAATCCCTAATAATAAAAATTGTGTTACATCAAAATTAGCAATGTCTGTAATTTGAAATACTGTATGGGAAGAGTGAAAAAGAAAGCCATTCACTCAGAAGGAATATTTGCAAATCATACATCTTATAAAAGACTTGTACTCAGATTGTATAGAGTTCCAAAACTTAGTAATAAGGTAACAAGAAACCCAATAGAAATATGGGTCAAAGGTCTCAGAGATTATACAAGAGGTACACCAAAGAACAAATACAGATGATCAACAAGCATATGAAAAAATACTTAATATCATCAGTCATCAAAGAAATACAAATTAAAGTCACAATAAGACACCACCACAAATTTACTAGAATAACCGAAATGAAAAAGACATCAAATGTTGTCAAGGATATGGAGAAATAAGAATTCTCATACACTGATGATAGAGAAATAAAATAATACAGACACTGGAAAACAGTTTGGCACTTTCTAAAGGTTAAACATGCATCTACCATATGATATAGTCATCCCATAACTAAATATTGACCCAAGATCAACAGAGACATATGGCCAAAGGCAGGTACACAAATGTTTGTAGAAATTTACAATAGCCAAAAGTCTGGAAACAACATAAATACCTATTAAAAGGTGAATGCTTAAACAAATTGTGTTTTTCCATTTCATGGAACACTACCCAGGATAAAAAGGATGTTATTGATACCTGCAACTATATGGTTGAAGTTCAAAACAATTATGCAGAATAAGTAAGCTGCAAAAGAGTACATGCTATATTTTTTCATTAATATAAAATTATATAAAATGAAAACTAATCTATATTGGCAGAATATAGATCATTGATTGAGTGGAAATGGGAGTGGGACCAAAAATGGCAGGAGGGGAGAAATACAAAGGAGTGTAGAAAGTTTTGAGGGTTGATGGATGTATTCATTGCCTTAATTATTATAAAGGATTCACAGGGATATATATGAGCACTACATAAAAAAAGCTAAATAAACAAAATAAAGGTATTGTGTCCATCTACAACTAAAAATATTTTTAAAAGAAGGTATTAGAACTAATAATTGAGTTTGGCAAAATATATGTCAAATCTGATCAAACTGTAGACTCTAAATACACATAGTTTACTAGATGCCAATTATATGTCTTATGTTAAACTAGGATTTTTGTATTTAAAGCATTTCCTTTTATTCTGATAGTCAAATAGGAAATATGAAAGACTTTATGATTAGATATATTGTAACCAATAACACTCATGTGCTTGGTTTTAAGAAGTATACTTTTCTTATAAAATTATATTTAAGTAGAAGGATCTTATAAAATATTCCTTTACATGTGTATTTTTTTCTCTACAATGATATTGGATTTTCACAAAACAATGTGTTTGCTACATTAACTGCAGCTTGCTGATAATATACCCACAGAGCAATGCCATGTCTAAAAAGCACCAGATTAAAAGGGAGGATGCCAACATCCAGTTCAACATTCAGGGTAACTAGTCGTTCCAGTAATGTGTTACCTCAGGAGGGCTGTTTAACTTTCCATATCTCAGAGTCCCTTCAGGTTTCATAGTGATTGCAGTGTTGTATATTACTGTGAGGACAAATCTGATAACAGATGAGCCTTTGGCCATCCCCTTACATAAGGTGAGTGTACTAAGGAGATTATTGGATAATAGCTGCTTCCTGCTGTGACTGTCTGAAGTTCTAGTGGTTGCAATTTGGACTAATTGAAGTACTCCAGAAGAGACCTAATCCAGGTGTAGGTAGCTGTTGTCCTTGAGATAAATCATACATACTTCTATTTAGTTTTCCCTGTGTGACTTTTTATGAAAATATTATGGCAGAGGTATCTGATCTGGGGTTCTTTATTTTATAATAGGGATATTATATTAAAAGGATTATAAATTATTTTAACATTAAGTATTAGTATAAAATAAAGTATATTCACTCACAAAGAAAGTATACTCAATACTGCTTTCAATGTTATTTGAACCCCTGATGATAAACCCACAATGCTTCTGCATGATTATGATTTGAACCATTTTGTGATTTAGAATAATAGAAATATGCTTAACCTTTTACCATGCACACATACCATATCCTAAACTGTCATGGAACTTTCACTGAGGATTAATAATTTATTTGAAACAATCTTGTTAATGTCTCGTTTTCTTGAATCTCTTTCTTCAGTTTTCAACCTATAATCTCTCTTAACTTCCTGTGTTCCTCCTTTCTCTACTACCCTATGTCATTTAGGTAGCCACATGCCTATCTCTGACCCTGGATATTTCCTTGTACTTAAAATTTGATTCTTTCTTGACCTTAAAGAAATATATATTTATTGATTTCTAAGTTCAGACCTTCTTCTTGTGTTAATGATCTAAATAAATATTTCTCAAAGGAAGATATACAAATGGCCAAGTATGTAAAAAATATAGTGCTCAAAATTCTCAATATCATTAATTATCATGGATATACAAATCAAAACCATAATTTGCTCCAGAAAGCATAACTATAAGCACTCATGTGTGCACACACACACAGACACACACTAAATTCTGAAGGTAAAGAAGCAAAAAGAGGAAACTTATAAACTGTTGGTAGGAATGTAAATTAGTATATTCACTATGAGAAACAATATTGAAATCTTTCAAAAAAAGTGTAACTAGCGCTAACATTTGTGTGTGTTTATAAATCATTATTTCAAAAAGACACCTGCACTCCGTGTATATTACAACACTATTTATAAGAGCTAATATATGCAATCAACTGAAATGTTCAGCAGTGGATGCATGGATAAAGAATATTTGGTATACAACCACAATGGAATGTTATTTGACTACAGAAAGAAGAAATCTTATTATTTGCAGCAACCTGAATGCAACTGGAGGACATTATGTTAAATAAAATGATCCAGACACAGAAAGAAAAATACCACATGTTATTGTTCATATGTAAAGGCTCAAAATTATTTCATTTAAGTAGAGGGTAGAGTAGTGGTCACTATAGATTAGGAAAGATGGGTAGAAAGCATATATAGGAGGAAATGTAGAGACTAGTTATCCTGGATAAATGATTCTAAAATATAATTTTATAGGAGAATAAGTACTGGTGCCTTACAGCATAGTAAAGTTACTATAGTTTATAATTTGTTAAATATTTCATGAAATACTAGTAACTTCCCAATCACAGAAATGATAAATGTTTGAAGAGATGTAAATGCTAATTAACCTGATTTGATTACTATACATTATGTAGAATTACCATACCGTATTCCATATGTACAATTAAAATAATCAATTTAATTAAAGCAAGAAAATTTGATACCAAACAATAACAAAAAGAAACAGAAATCAGGAATAACGAATTGTAACAATGGCCAGCACTGATTTCCAGTATAGAAAAATTAGTAGTAGAAATAAAATTGATCCTACTCAATGTTTCTTCCTTTCTCTGAACAATCCTATTGTGAAACTTTTGTAAGTCAAGAAATTTGACGATGACACTGAAAGTTATTTAAAACCTTCTTAATATATATTTTCACTCTGCATTTCTTCCATGTTGCACTTATTTTAAGATTTTCACCTATAGCTCTAATTTGTTAATTATTATTCTCTTTAAAAATTATTTTATGAATAGACCATTTAGGCAAACATACTCTATTAGCTGACATCTTAATGCTCAAATGCACTAGATGAATTCTGTGTACCTTATCTCTTTGCTTTGAAAATGCCTCCGCATGATTATGGTTAATTCATATGGTGTTAAATATGTTTTGAAATGGTTTGATGGATGTGTTAGTCACTTTTCTGTTACTGAGACAAAATATTTGAGAAAAACAACTTAAATGAAGGAAAGATTTATTTTGCCTCATGGTTTCAGACATGCCAATTCATGGTCACTTGGCCTTGCTTCTTTGGGACCTGTGGTGAGGCACAGCATAAAGGTTGTAGCCCATGGCAGAGGATAGCTGTTCACTTCAAGGGGCCAGGCAGGTAAAAGACAGAACTCACTTCTGTAACAAATCAATTAAGCTATGAATCTATAAGTAGATTAATTCAGTTGTGAAGTCAGAGCCCTTATGATCCAATCACTTATCTTAGGACCCACCTCTGAACACTGCCACATTGGAGACCACACTTTCAGCTCACAAGCTCTAGCTGTAATTTTAAGGTTTAAATCATAACAATGAATTGTGGAAGAACTCTAGTATTTGTACAGTGAGACTGTGCAGTTAACTCCAATTTTTCTATTCTTTCCAATGTATGAATCCTTAATTTCACCTCTGGTCTGGTGAGGACAGAACCAAAATCAAATCAGCTTACCATCAGGTGCCTTACATTGATAGTTTTCAATAGGGAGAAGCTGTGATTTGCATTTTGGAATGTGTGTGTGTGTGCACGCACATGTGTGCAATAAGTATAATGTGTGTAATAAGCTGCTTAGGATCAGTCTGTAGGTTTGAAAAGGATTGTGTAATACAACTGCAAAAGTATTTTTTCTTAAAAAATATTTTATCATATGGAAAGGCTTTTCAAATTAAAAAAATTATAATGTTGAAAACAAGAGTAATCCTTTTGAGTGTCAAAGTTGTGGAAATTGAAGAAAGTCCCATCAGTGCTTTCATTTTGAGAATAATTTTCCATGCCAGTTGCCATTTTATGCCCTGCATGAGTGACTCAGTGTGCACCTAAGGACCATTTTAATGTGTGGCATCTGGGTGGACACCTGGAAGCTCTGAAGCTTTGAACTAAGGAGCCATTAATGCTAAAAAAAAAAATTAACATTAATGTTGATTATCCTCTTTAACTTGTTTCACCCACAACTGCTCAATCATTCTGCAACCAGATTACTGCCGGTTCCATATGTTTCTGTGTCACTTAGGCTTGACTAATTAAAATGTTCTGTTATAGGTGCCACATAAATTTTAAAACTCTGAGATGTCTTTTTAGCCAATTGAAGACACTTCTAATGTTTTATGAAAATTAACATATAAATTTATTTTAACCTACCAAGTACCAAACGTATGGCCTAACATTTTATATTCTACTTTATTTGATTCAGAGAAACAAATCTATGCACATCAGCTGTGTTCCAAGCTTTGCCAAACCTTAAACTCTATAATCTTGATAGGTTTTCTCTAATATTTTTCTTTAAATTTGCCTTTCCTAATGATATAGGAATATGTTTTGTCAAGGGATCAATAAAAAAGATTAATACTTATCAATAAGAAATGAAAACTGAAACATCAATCAAATATTATTCCTTCTTTCAAATTGTCAATGATATAAAAAGATAATAACCAGTGTTGGCATTCTAAAACACTGCTAATGTGAGTGTAAATTGGCAAAATATTTAGAAGACAATTTGGCAGCATGTAGCAAGTGCTTGGATATTTTCGTATTCTCTCATTCAGTTCCCTTCAAAAAGAATCATGAGGAAGTAGATATTTATAAATATTCATGAAAAAAGTTTTATCATAGTGTTTTTCAAAACATTCAATCTTAGAAATATAAATAAGTAGCAATATAAAAGATTTCAATAAATCTTTTCTTCCATGTGATTGATACTGTGTTTAAAAGCCATGTTTTTGAAGACTAATTCAGGAAAAAGAAAATTTTTCTTAATACAATAAATTGTTAAGTGAGAATAAATTTTGCGAACCAACCAACCTCTCACATAGGCATGTACAGAAGTACTGAACTAAAAGACGACACACCAACATTCTTTATATTCAGTGTTATTTATTGTTTGATTGATATGTCTATTTACACATATTAATAGTGAAGTTTTGGAAACACTTAATGAAGTTATCAAAACACTTATGAAAAAATTTATTTCATAAAGGTTATTTTTAAATAATTTAAAATTTATCTTTTAGTGAGTAAATTTAGCATATTTATATGGTCCTATTTAAATTTCTACACTTTAAGATATTTTTTTGTCCAGCAAAATTCTAAACTTCTTAAAGTTGAGCCTATGTTATTAACTTCATTTTTGTTCTATCTATGTAATTTGGAATGCAAGACATTTCAAAAAATTTTGCTGTGAATCACGATCAAGTATAATTCTTTGTCAAGTACATCTGCCCAGATCTACTTTGAGTTTCTTATTCTGTATGTCTATTGAGCCATTAGTGATTTTGCTGTTCACAAAATCTCAGAATCAGTTCACTTAGTTACCTATTTAATAATCCGAGCCAAAGATATTGCACTATTCCATGTTATTTCAGTAATGGCAAATATATTTGATCATTCTTAGTTCAATTAGTTCAAATAGGGTCATTTGGACATTGGTTCAAATTGTAGTTGATATCAGGTTAAAAAGATAAATTTAAAAATAATAGTCATCCCAGTTGCTTTGGGATGTTAGAAGGGTAAAAATAGATATACAATAAAAATAATTTTCCTTCATTTTGGGTTTGGAATCTAAGTCAGGAGTATTTCTGCAAGAAATACATATAGAAATAAAAGAATCAGTTCATATGTTATTTGTTTGCTTAAGAACACATACATAATTTTCATTTTCTGTTATGGAACAAAGCCACATATATCTGGGTTGTTTTTTTCTTTTCAACCACTTCTTCCAGCAACACAAAGAAAACAGTTTTTACCCAATTTTCTGATATCTTTTTATAAAATAGAACAGCAACAAGGATCAACACAATAACACAATACTCAATGAATTCCACTATGTAATCAAATGATTGAAACTGCATCTCCCAAACATACACAATAGTATTAGTTATTTTCTACTTTTGTTTATTGTTCTAATGGCTTATACTAGTAAGAGTTTTCCCACGAAGGAGTTGAGTAGTTAGGTCCTGCTCTGGTCAAGCACCAGAGTGTCACCTTATGTACAGTTTTAAGTGGCCAAAGGAGATTAAAGAGGTAATTTCTTCCCATTTTGCATGAATGGGAACATATTCTTTTTAGTAGTTTTCACATTATGCTGTGGAAATGAGCAAACTATTATTAGTTAATGGGAGGAACTAAAACCCAGAATGATTGAATTATAAAAGGTGATTAAATTTCAAATCTTCTTGCTAGTTTTACCTTAAATTTATCATATTTGAGCTATTCATAAATTTTATAAGTGAGCACTTAATACCAAAATAAATTTATTTTTATTTATATATGAATAAAATAAAATTATATCACAATACTCAGTGCTGAGCATGTACTTGAAAACTCATTAATAAACAAATAACAATCTTTTTAGAAAATTTCTTTTTTGAAACATTTTCAGGGATGTTTATTTTATAACTCTATCCAAATTTTAAAATACTAGTGTTTTCAAATTCTCCCTTTGGGGCTGGGATTGTGGTTCAGCAGTGGAGTGCTTGCCTAGAACGTGTGAGGCCTTGGGTTTGAGCCTCAGCACCATATAAAAATAAATAAAATAAAGGTATTGTGTCCAATTACAACTAAAAACTAAAAAAATAAATATTTAAAAAATTTTTCCTTTAATCTCTTTTAGAAGACTGCTGACTTCATTTCAAATCTGCCAATTCCAACTTTTTGTTCTTGTGTAATAGAAACACATCTCACCATTTTTACCAGAATACAGTAGAATTTAAATATAAATGAGATGTGGAATATTCCTAGAGATGAATGGTCATAAATCTGAATAGTAAATAGTCTTCTTGTAAAAACAGCATCAATTCACACTAACAAATTTTAGTAGCTAAAGCAGAAGCTCTGGGTAGAGAGGGAAAAACTAAATTCCTACCAAATCTCCAGAGTGGCAGGAAACACAAAGTGCATATCCAAGACCCAGTAGTGAAATCTGGGAAAGCTTATTTAACTAATACTCTTTGGTGAAATACAGAATAAGACTTTGATGAAAATAAAGGATTTCTACAAAAGAGGAACATACTTGCTTCAATATGTTAATTCCATGTAGGTTAGTTTCATATACAAATATCTGCTTCTGAATACCAAGTATTTGAAGGATATGCAGGTAGTTCTTGCTTTGCACACCAGGGCAGGACCCTGAAATGTGATGGTACAATCTGAAACCAAGAAAAGTGATCCTAATAACCTGGAAAAAAATCATGAGTGTTATATAACATTTACAAGTGATTTTTTTTTCCAAAAAGGTATAAAACTCTCTTATTTGGCATGAAAAAAACCTATTAAAACATTTATGCAATGTACAATAATTTTTAAATTAGAAACAGAAAGTCATTTTTTTTTTGTTAAAAATCCTAGCAAGAATTAGTGAAGCAGGACTTGTCTTTTGTCATATACATTTTGAAATAAATAGCATTTTGTTCTATAGATTGGTAAATTTTACACTCTTTTTAAAGATTGGATCAGTTTCTGATGCTATATTC
This sequence comes from Ictidomys tridecemlineatus, assembly GCF_052094955.1. Classification (NCBI taxonomy): domain Eukaryota; kingdom Metazoa; phylum Chordata; class Mammalia; order Rodentia; family Sciuridae; genus Ictidomys; species Ictidomys tridecemlineatus. Next base: position 49,707,944 of record NC_135485.1, on the reverse strand, counting down.
TCTGCATATTCAGTGTTATGAAGTAACTGAGAGAGTTCTTTTAAGGTTGAATTAATTCCTTCCTTCCTTCCTTCCTTCCTTCCTTCCTTCCTTCCTTCCTTCCTTCCTTCCTTCCTTCCTTCCTTCCTTTCTTTCTTTCTTTTCCTTCTAATACTGTAAAGTTTCCCTTCTGTGAATTCCTTTGGCTGTAGACCTAGAGTATCTTTGTTAGATACACTACCAACATTACAAGGTCATCTATTTCATGTATAACTCTATTCCTATACAACTAAAATCTTTCAGCTTTTTGTACAATGCAGTAACGTTTTGGCCATATTGCAACCTTTTATTTCCTACCATGATCCTTTTATGTTCTGGTGTGCATGCTTTATGTTATACTTTATGCCATATTTCTTTCCAAAATCATCTAAATAAATAGCACATTCTTCTGTGGAAATATCAACTACCTGTCCAAAAGCCCATCTAAGGCTTTGAAAACTGAAATAACTCCTTGGTCCAGTGGCTGGATTAATGAAATTGTGTTTGGTAGTTTAAAAGTACATAAAAAGTACATTTTAATATTTTCATTTAAGTGCTCTAGAGAATCACCTGCAATATTATTCACCATTGATAGTGCATTAATAGTCAATTATTTTGCTTGAAGTATATTTATACCACTGGGAGATAAGGAAATAGCACAACTATTTTGTTATTGTCTGTATAACAGATGTGTTGTGGCCAAGAACTAACAGACCATGAAAGAAATGACGTGATTTGTCCCTGATCTTGATGTACGCCTATTATTTATATAGTGATTTGTGGATTGAAGAGGTAGTAGCATATTTTGTTCTTTACAATCACTCACAGTTAATGTACCTTGGTAGCTGAAATTTGAACCATTTTTTGGTGCACTGGGCTTATTTAACTAAACAGTGTTACTAGAAAACTGTGCAAAACAAGAACTACCTTTATTAAGTTTCAAAAATTGGTCTCAGGATTTTCTCCTTAATTTATTTATTTATAAAAATTAGACACTGATTTTTTTCTTCTCAACTGATAGCAGTAAGCTTTGAAATGAAATACAAATTTAAATTAGGTGAACCTTGAAGTACAACTTATTATTTTAACTTCTTTACACCAATAAGGATGGTGGTTCGTGGAATCTGGCATTCATCTTTATGTGCAGCTCAGGAAGGCAACAGGAAAGAGATTCTATCTCCCCTTGTGCCTGATCATTCAGATACATGAACAGTTGCATCTTTGGTGTTCTTATATATACCTGAAGACTGCACATCAAATTACACACCAGTCTTCACTGTTTATCCTACCTAGCGTAGATTTTTTTAAAGAAGAAAACATGCTCATGATTGCATGCATAGTATTCTTAAAAATTTGTGAAGATCTTTTGGGGTGGGGGAAAATTCTCAATCTCAAAAATGAACAATTAAAAGTTTTTCTTAGGTTTTGGTAACTTACAAAGAAAACTTCCTAACAGGTATATTGACAAATAATTTGCACAATACAAAATTCCCCCATTATAAAAGTACAGTTCAATCAGTTTTAAAACAGGGAACACACAATGTATTTGCATGTGATCCTTAAGCAAGGCCATGCTAATTTTCAACAAGTTGTTCCAATTTTTATTTCAACATGTGCTGCCAAGTCAAGCACTCTTGGAAATTTAATTCTTGGCAGGCAAGTACATTTAATATTTTTCAAAAACATAGCGGGGGCGGGGATACAGCACTGGGGACATACTCAGTTGGTAGAGTCCTTGCCTCACATACACAAGGCCCTGGGTTCAATCCCCACCACTTAAAAAAAATTGAGGGAAGGATACCTTACTATTACTATTATGTGTCTAATTGGTTTTTGAAACCTTTAAGAAAATATAGATAAATAAATATCTAAATTTGACAGAAATCCACTGAATTTTCATGTTATTTTTATAATGCAGTTGTTATTCTTAGTTTATAAAGAAAGGAAGAAATTATGGTAAGGTTTAGGAACATCTTAAAAGCAAAACTGGCATATTTGGTATTAAAGATAATCTTGCATCTTCTGGCTCACATCATAGAAGATAGAAGATATCTTCTCTAATGTGATAGAAGATCATCTCTCTGATGATGATTCATCAGCTGTACAGATAATAGGTTAGTATTTATTGAGGTCCTATAGAGCCAAGCATGATTCTAAGTTTTTTACATGAGGGATTTCATTATCTTTAAGAACCCTTTTGTGATAAATGCTATTTGTTTTTGTAGTGCATAGATGAGGAAATTGAGGTACAGTGAGGCTATCCATCTTCACCATGGCCATAAAATGAGAAGTGGAACAGGTGGGAGCCTGGTCCCAGACTCCACTATAATATTTCCTTCTGATTTTCCCTCTTACTGTCCAATGTCCACCAAGGAAAGTGGCAAAGGCTGGGATCCTTGGTAGAACTTTCCTTCTTGAGTAGAAGGGGACAATAGAAAGCTTATCACATGCATCTGATAAATCACACTATCATAACGAGTCTTTTCCATATAAATATTTTCCATGTAAGTTCTAAACTTTTATATATTTGAATTTGAGATCTTGATTTACAAATGTAAATACATTTTTAAAAACATAAATATGAGATATAAATAACTTTTTGAAAAATAGCCCAAAGTTTAAAAAAAAATGAAGCCATTTCAGGACACTAAAGACAGAAATTACAAAGACAGCTGTGCCCAACACAGTGATTCCAGGTGGTTTCACCTGAGGGTCTCTCTGAGATTGCTCTGTTCCACACATGATGTGACTTATGCCCCTCACAATTCATTCTCTTTCCAAGTCTCCTTTCTCTACCCTTTTAGTTTAAAACAGTATCCCTCTTTCAATTTCTGATCCCTCTTTCTGTTTGCACCAATGGCCACCTAATCTAAGTTCCGATTGACACATCCTACTCAAATCAAGACTGCAAAGATTTTCCTTTGCCTCTTCTTTATTACATATGCATCTCAGTAAGAATACTAGCTCTGTAGGACATGGAGAATTATAGAAAATCTCATCATTGCTTGCTTATCCTACTACTGTACCTCCAACAGCCTCAAAGTAGCAAAACGAATACTACCACCAATATGACTTTAGAAACCATTAGCATTATAGCGCTTTTGTGCTCTTATATTTTGTAGTTGTTCTATACTTACATTATCTGAGACTATGACCACTTTGTATCATCTTCCCTCCCTCTTGGTTCTCAGATCTCAAAGATATATGTAACTACACATAAATGGATCTCTTGCCCTTTAGGTCAATGTCTCTGTATTCATTTGGTTTGTCTGAAGGTTGTTCTCTACTAGATTTCTTTATAAGAGCTCCTGGGGAAAATATTCCTGGAATTTGTGTACATTGATTAAAGAATTTGTCTATGTCATTTGCACTTGAAAATCTGTTTGTTGAATTAAAAAAAATCATTGAGACTTGCTATTTTTTTTCCTTAATTATCTTAATATGTTATTTCATTTTCTTCTCGCATTAGGCATTGCTATTGATAAGTCTTATGACAGTACGATTTTACTTTCTTAATATATCATGAGCTCTTTATTTTCTAGGTGCTCATAGATATTTTTGCCTTCTTTTTTCTTTCTTTAGTTAAGTCATGTAATTTTACTGGAATATTTCCTGGTGCTAATTGTGATGGGTCAGTACTCTCAGAAACATCATGTTCACTTTCAATAAGGAATTTAAAATCTTTTATTTCTAGAAAATGTTCTGGATGCCTGGATGTACTATTTGTTCTGTTTCCTTAATTTGGCTTTCATCTATGTTTATCCATAGCCTCAAACTTTTTTTTTACCTGTCCTTAGTATTTTTCATTTTTCATTGAATACTTTTTTTTCGTCATTCCTTTTGGATTTTTAAAGTTTTTAAATTTTCATTTTACTAAGTCATCATCTCTTATATCTATTTTTTATTATTTTTTTTGTAGTTTGGTCCTCATTTTTTGAATCATTTTTTCTTCCCTTACTTCTAATTATTCCAGAGTCAAAGTGTATCATTTATGAGCTTTTCTATTTGTAAGTCATATTGTTCTTTTATATCTTATACCATTTTGTTAATTTTTCTTAGCTAGTTTTGAAAGAGCACGATTTTTTTTCTGTTTTGTGAGCATATTTTTCTTTATACTTTTATGTTGCTCATGTTTATGTAAATTTTCCTAAGGTGCAGTTTAGGATAGCTTATGTAACTTACAGAACTTCCTCTTCTGCTATTTTTATTTTGTGTTTAAAAATGTGGCTATGCACGTTTTTGGATTCAGTCTAGACTTGTATTTTCTTCTGTTCTCTTTGTTGTTTCTATCTCACTCAATTCTGTTTCCCTTCCAGCAATTTTTATTCAGTGTGTGTTCCTGTCTTTGAATGAATCATTGGTGGACTATTTCTGAGAATTAAAAAGTATACCCTGCTCTGGATTGTTCAGCCCTTCTTGGGGAGAGAGGTTGCGATGACAAATTCCTTGGTGCCCAATTGGTCCCAGCTTTCCAGTGAACATCATTGACCGGTTTAGCCTTCTCCTGATCTCTGGCCCTTGAGACCCTGCCTGTTGTCTTCTTGTTATTCCTGCAGATATGCTGTTGAAAGTCTGTTGGAGATTTGTTTCCATCTCCTGTGTTTTGGAGCTTATTGAGAATAACTATCCATCAGTTTTGTTTTGAATGCCAACCCTAGATTACTGTCTGGATGTGTTCTGTTTCTATGTAGTGATTTGGAAAGATTAAAAAACTTCACTGCCACTGTCACCATCTTCCAAGTGTAGTTTTTCAATGTGTCACAAATACCGATGACCTTTAATAAAGGTTATTTAATAATAATTTATGGCTCCTATGATTCATATGTGTATGTTAATACGTGAAAGCAAAAAATTACCAATCACCTAACCTGAGTGGGCGTTCATTCATATGTAGTGCTATTCAGGCAAACCTGAGGTCATCTTGAAATAATTTGATGATTTTTGCTTCACAGAAAAAAAAAGAGTAAATTCTTTTCTTTTTCTAGGGATATAAGAATAGGACTTTAAAAGCTATATTTTTCCCTGGTATAAAATAATTTTATTGGGGGAGGGGGACTTCATTTAAACGGATTGAACACTTAGATTTCCTTCCAAACAAGCTTGAAGTGTTTTAAAGGCCAGTTTTACTCAGATGAAGGATACATAATGTGAAAGAAAGCACTGGACTTGCTGGGGGCAATTCTCTTTTTAGAGCAGTGTGTATTTTGTAGTCCATAGGAAACCATTAGCTTATTCGTGTCATAATAACCATTTCTAGACCACAGAAGATTTACACAAGTAAGAGTGCTATGAAATGATCCAAATTGGAAGACAAAGAAATGAAAATGTGTACTTGCTTGAAAAACTGTATGCTCATAAAAATGGTATAGTAAGGGTGAAATGGGATTTTGTCTGAATTAGATGAGATTAGTGATGGGTTATTAGACTTGTTTCATGGAAGAATAGGAGGTGAATAATAACCGGGGCTTAAAATGAATCATTAAATAAAGTAGAAGGTGAAAAATTGTATGAGAGTGTTCTTGTCAAGTGAAAATCCCCCTCAGATTCATTCTGTTGGTTAGTGCTGATATATGAAATACCAATAATCAGTTCCTGATTATCATTTCCTCAGAACATTCATCCTGATGGTAAGAAATAGCCCATGTATACTCTAACATTTAGTAAGATAGTTGCAATGTTTCAGTTTCTAGAAAGGACTATGGTCCATAGGTTATGCCTTGACTTATGTGGATAAGTAAGCAGATTAACAATATGGATGCACTATGGTCTTGTGTTTCATGATTCAGCTGAAGTTTATGTATTGGCAGAAATATGTGACAAAGGAAAATTGCAGCTATTGAATTGAATTTGTAGTGTATAGGAAATAATGATCTGTAGGACTAAGCAAATTTCTTTCTTTCCTCTTTTATTTGTATTTGTTCCCCCCCCCTTTTTAAATTGGTGCATTGTAGTTGTATATAACAATATAATTTGGCCAATCTCACTTCTCATACACTTTCCCACTGCAGCCCTACCTTCCTCTCCCTGGTCCCTTTCTTCAACTTAACTTCCTTTGATTTTCTTAAGGTCCCTGCCCTCAGACCCACACAATTTTCTTTTCCTTTTGCTTCTCTAGTTTCCACATATGAGAGAAAACAATGATGCTTGACCTTCTGCGTTTAGCTTTTTTGCTTAACATAATGGTCTCTAGTTCTACCCATTTTCCTGAAAATGACATAATTTTATTTTTCCTCATGGCTAAAGAAAACTCCATTGTATATATATGCCACATTTTCTTCATCCATTTATCTGTTGATGGATACCTATACTGGTTCCACAGTTTGGCTATATTGTGAATTGTGCTGCTATAAATATGGATGTGCATGTATTACTATAATGTGATGAATTTAATTCCTTAGAAAAATTACCAATGAGTGCTATCGCTGAGTCATAAGTTGGTTCCATGCCTCAGGACTAAACAAATCTCTAGAAGTGAATTGAAATTTTATCATGCTGAAATGTTTGATGGAGTTGATAGATTAGTGAATGAATAAATGGTTTTGATTAAGGAGTGGGATTTTTGAATATTGGTCATTAAAGCTATAGTTGAAGTATAACTATGATTTTTATATCAATTGTCATATTCCATATGATAATTAGGATACATAGTGTATTCTGATTTAAGTGTTATTTTTTGTTGCAGGTTTTGTGGGGCTGTCTTCAAAATCTGTACTCATTTATGGTGGTTTGGGTGGTCTCTCATCTTAATTCCAGCTGATAAATGTGATCTTCACAGTATTTGTTAAAGTCCTCTTACCTCACATTTACAGAGCAGGAATCATGATTAAGAACAGGACAGGTATTTTATCAAGTTGCTATAGTGAAAAGATAGGAGAAAATGTTCCAATGTCTGTGAAATTGAAATCTCTTTCTGTCAGCTATTTCCTGATAAACTATGTGTGTGAGTGTGTGTGTGTGTGTGTGTGTGTGTGTGTGTGTGTCTGAGATATATATATCTCACTTCCACAAATAAATTTGTATATTCTGTGGACATATATACAAGCTAGCTTTCTTATTTATAATAATATATTAAATTTAGCTTGTTATTATAATAGCAATAAAAATATTCTTTATAATATTATAAAGTTTATATTAATTTTGTTTTACTTTGCCAAGTATCTTTGTTAGCACCATCATTACATGAAGAGATAAATTCTCTCACATAGCACCAAGTATTTGTCATCCCAAGTACTCTATATTCTTAATTAATTTTTCCTCTAAATGAATTAGATTCCTTTGAAGGAAAAAATAGATTTTCTATCTTTTCACATTTATTGCCTTAAAGTTTATCTATTTGTTTCTTTCTCTTTGAGGTACCTATGTGTCTGGATATAGATGAAATTAATAAGAAAATTACTGTTTTTTGACTTTTCTCCCAAATTGTAAGATGACAGTGGGGGTTGAAAAAAAAATATGTAGTTGTTATCAGGCACAATTCCTGAATTTTTCATGTGGAATGTGAGAGGTGCTTCTGAACTATTCTAAGACTAATATTAGCAATGACAAATAAACTCAAAAGATAATATTCTCAAGTATTTAACCTGAGAGTCACATTGTTGGACAATATTTTCCTGGATATTTGAATATTCAGTTTGAATATTCAAATAGAATATTCCTCAAGATTGATCAGGTTTGGGATGAGACCAGTTACTTTATGGATTCAATGAAGATTTTACAAAGAGATAAAAGGAACATAATACATCCATTTATTTATCCATTCAATTACATGTTTTAACTGTTTGTTTTAGGCTTTGCTGCAACATCCTGCACATTTTCATTGTGGAATTATTTACTTATTTTTTTTCCAAGAATGGTTTTATTTATTTTTTTGTTTGTTTGTTTGAGTTTTTGTAGGGAGTGTGTAACTGAACTGTCTTGTGCTGATAGTTGTGGTACCTGATTCTAGATCTGTTCACTACTCTCAGATGTAAATAGGGAAGGAAACTACTCCAACTATTGTGGTATCTGGAAATATGATTCATTCAGGTATAGGTTTGCCACAGGTTGGAAGGTACTTCATATTTCTCAAATGAGTGATGTACAAGAGTAGTAATTGTTATGGGAGTCAATATCTTTATGCTTCAGAAAACAAAACTGAATGATATGACTAGTTGTCTTTATGAGAAATGACTTTGGAAAAAAGTATAAGAATTTCTCCCCAAAACAGGATTTGGATGATAACAGGACAAGAAAACATGGAACTAGAGCTTAGTAAGCATCCTTTCTTCTTTTCTGCTGTATTTTCCTCTCTGAATCTGTAGAGACATATGGAGGAAAAAGTATGACCAAGGCAGAAAGAAATGATGACCACTTCCAACTCTAGTGACAAAGGACCAGAAGAAAGATAATGTCACAGGGAGGGGACACTCTCTGATTTGTTTAGAAATAAATATGGAATCTGCTTGAAAAATTCCTAAAGGAAAATAACTGCATTGACATAGAAAGTTAGTGACAGAATTGAAACTATCCTTGTATAGATATTTGACTTGCTAAATATTTTCAGTGAGGCAGTAAAGGATAAGCAAAATTCCTTGTTGGCATTGTAAAAATATGGCTGTTGTAATTAATTAAGATGATGCATTAAAACATTGGCAAAGTTTAGTGTTTCTTAATATATACGTGGCAAAATTTCAGCCAGTGTTCTTGTTGTTATCTCATCTTACAACATATGCTTTTAAGGATTGTCATCTTTTTAAAATTTATAAATGATATTAAAATATCAGGCTATTATCTGACTTTTGCTCCTGAGGAACTAATGAGCAAGAGTCATTACTCACAACAGAATAATTAATTGAGTTTTCATTCCGTGCCAGACAGTGGGCTGGTATCTGGACTTACTTAGATAAGAAACAGTTTTTTTTCTCATGGAACTCACAGTGTAAGGAGAGACAGGTAAACAAATCATTGCCATATAAGTTGATAAATGCCATAATAAGGGTATGAACAGATGCCACAAACATAGAGGAGGGAGAGCTTATATGCTCCCAGCAGAAAGCAAAGGTTTCAGAGTAGCTGGCACTTGACTTAAAACAAGACAAGCTGAAAGGGAAGTAGCAGGAAGACCAAGTTAGAGGTATCAGCTTAGTCAAAGACACACAAATTCTTAAATTTGACACTGTAAAATCAAGGAAGATGCTAGGATGGGAAAACAAGAGTTGTGTACCTTTATCTTATATCTACCTTACTTACAAATTCCCCTTTTTTAGCTACTTGGTAGTCATACTTACCTGACCATAACCTAGTATTCATAGTCATTTGACACAGTGGTTAACATTTGTTGGATTTTACTGACCTAAGACTCAGTACCAGGTCTGGAGTAAATTTGAAGAATATTTTTTTTATCCTGTTAATTAGAATTCAGAAAGAGCCATTTAATCTGAGTTTAACTAACAATGGCTCTGGTAGTAAGCTGTTGCTATAAACAAAATATATGATATGAACAACTTAGAGGAAGAAAAGCTAATTTTGGCTCACCGTTTGGCTCAGTCCGTGGTCAGCCGATTCCATTGCTCAAGACCTGAAGTGAAGACATAACATCATGGTAGAAAGACATGGTGTATGAAAGCTGTTCAGCACATGCCAGGCAGGAAATAGAGAAAGCATGAGGAGTCAGGGACTCCTATAATCCCCAAGTGTCCCCAGTGACAAAATTCCTCCAGCCATTTCCCACCTGCCTACAGCTACCATCTAATAATTCATTCAAACTACTAATCCTTCAAAGGTATTGACTCACTCATTTAGTTATAGGTCTCCTAATCTAATCATTTCCTTTTTGAACATTCCTGCATTGCCTAGCATGAGGTTTTTAGGAGACAACTCATATCTAATGATATTATAACAATGGGGTAAGGCAGATAGGAGTGTTATAGTAGAATTCTGCTACTACTGCCTAGCAAAGCATAGAAAACATTTCTGGCAAGAAAAGAAACATAGTGAGAGAATAAAGATGAACACACAGGAAAATGCTGCCTGGGACCCTGATGCCTTTGCCGTTTCTGATTCCCATGCCTTTTGAAGTCTGGCTCTATTCCTGCCATTCATTTGATTCTATGAGCTGTACCTGCATCTTATATTAAATTTTCCTTTTATGCTTGAGCTAGTTTGAGTTGGCTTTACTTGAATCCCAAAGGGTCTTATGAAAGACTAGATCAAAGGACCAGAGGTCTTTCACTAGTGAAAGAAGAGATTTATTGCTAATGGGTGTTCTGGTGAACTAAAATGATAAGAAAGTTTCTAAGAGAATTGTTATAATGATGGAATAAAATTAAATAGTTTTCCATTTTGAAAATTTCAGAAGTCAATTAAGGATCTTTAGATGATCACAGTTCAGTGTAGGGAGGTAGAAGGTGCCGCTGAAGAGGAATGACGTTAAGTTACTTAAGTAAAAGAATACAAGTAACTAATATGCTACGTAATATAAACAGATTTCAAAGTTAGTTAAGAGCTATAGTAAAAGAGGAGTTGTGAGTTAATTTACAAAAAAAATCATTGAATGTGGGAGCATGGTTTAAATTTTTTAATGCAAAGAATATAATAGTAAATAATATAAAAGTTATGGAAAGTGGGGCCCTGATGGAAAGAAGATTTACTGGGAGAAGTCAAAATCACAGTGGGATAGTAAAAGCAGTAAGGAAGTACATTGCAACCATAGTTAGTTTTCCGTGGGACAGTAAATAATCTCCAGTGAATTAGCAGTCTTCCAATCAGAGAATTGGCTGACTGTCAGCAAGCACCAAGGGACTCGATGGGATACCAAAGCACTGAGAAACCCTCAAAGAGGAGAACTCACTCAAGAAGATATCATCTATGATAACATATCATCTAGCCTATGGGGTCATATGTATAGTCTATAAAGAAGCATCTGTACTTCAGGGAATATATTTATCTGTGTAATTTCTGAAATGAGAGAATTTCTGTTTCTCAGGGTTTAAGCTTGGAAGAAGTCCTCCCTGGGAACAAAGTTAGGCATCATAAAATGAGCATTCACATAAACTGTACTGTTCGGGAGGCAGAGAAAAGCATTTTCCCTGTAATTATGTACTCAATTCTAGCAGTTGCCTTGCTATGGTGTTTTTGATGTAAAATGGTCAAAGAGAACAAGAGGGAAAGGAAGAAAAAAGGCTTCTGAAAGTTGTGACTCTGTCTTTAAATTTAAACTAAGAACTTTGTGAATATTTTAAAAATTTACTTTTGTAACACTTCTGATTTATTCTACTTCATCCTCACTTCTCCATCAGTCCATATATTTGGCCTTGCTTCCTAGGCTTAATATAATCAATAAAATTCATTTTTAAGGTTTTTGGGGTTGTTTTTTAAATAAACATATAGCTTGTGTATATCAATGGAGCTGTAATGTTCTCATGGCAGAGTTTTACTTTCATATTCATGTAGTTTTTAAAACCATGTTTGAGCACATAGTAGGTGTGCAGCAAATGGGTATTGCCTAAGGGGTTAACTAACTACTGGAATTAATGTATGCGAGGCAAAGGCCTCTAGCGTCTATGATGAATAGACAGGAGAATGTCTAATCGCAGCTAAACTGTCGCAGGCCTATTTCATGCTGATTCATTAATACATTCCCTGGGAAGAGAAGAATTTTAAGCAAATCTGAAATTGCTAACATCCTTCTTTGGAAAACTAAGCAGTCAAGTAGCACAAATGCAGGATGCAGTGAGAATATTTAGGAGAGGGAAGAACAGTTTTTTTTCAACCTTTTCTTTGGTGAATATAGTGAGGTTCTAGAAAGACTCTATTGTACCATGTGACTTATGCTCATACTTTTATGATTTAGAAATCATCACATTAAATAAGTGATAGGAAGAGGCATTTTAATTCAAATCTGCAATTCTAGTCCAAGTACTAGTAACCAGTTGTAGTAACATATCCCACTTAATTTCATGATATCTTTATAATAACAGAAATATCATTTATTATAAATGCCTTTATTTTAAGGACTAAGAAAGGCAAGCTACAGAGGTTATTTGACTTTCCTGAGGTCACACAGCTGGTAAATAATAGAGTAGAAGTTTATGTTTAGAGTTCCTGATTTCAAAAGTTGGTTGATTTTATTGCTTTGAACTGTTGGAGACAATTCTATATTCTTCTTTGAAGGGCTTACTAAGTTTGTAGCTGGTGGTAGAAGTAGCAGTAACAGCAGCAGCAACTGTAGTACTAGTAGATATTACACAAATGTTTCTACATGCTGGGGACTGTTCCGAATGCTTGACATGCATTAGCAGTATGGGGACCTGATGAAAAGAGGCCATGATCTGGGATCACAGCTTAGCTTAGCCAGAGATGGGTGTTGTTTTTCTGAAACCTCCCTTTTATCTTTCACATGTAAATTCACAGAAGGATGTGTTGTCACATACGTAATTTGTAAGGATTATTTTTCTCCTAGTCTCTTAAATTTCTTTCCACTCTTCATGTATATAAGAGGAAAAAAAATTAAAAGGCAGCATGTTCTTGTTTCATGTGGCTGTTTAGAAGGAATTTGCCAGGATTCTGTTCCTAATAGTCAAGGGCACAGATTTCATTGCCGTGCCCATTATGCATCAATAGCCTGAATCATATATATTATGAGTTGCGGCCGCCTTACATTTCCTAAGCTGCTGTGTTAATGTTCCTCTGCTTCAGACTGCTGTGTGCTTATTAGTGTCCAATGGTAACTGATTCCTATTGAGCCAATGCATCACTAAAGAATTATCAAGGATGTTATGTGCTGAGTTAACAATGAGTATCACTCTGGGCTGCCATAAAAGCCACAAAAAGACAATCATGTACAAAATTGAGAGCCTTGCAAAGTGTGAAAAATAAGGAACTCAAAATTACATGAAGAGTTACACATATCTATAGAAATCCCTCTCTTTTACTATTTGTGAAAATGCTAGATTTCCTTCTGCTTTACAGCTTTGAAAGTATTTCAACACCAACATACACCAAATAATACCACCTTTCCCTGGTTCGCAGGCAATCTCACGTAAAACCTATTTCACCTACAAAATGACCCTCCTTGAAGCTGACATCCTTGTAGACAAAGCAGTGAATGGAGAATAGGGGAGAGATGCTAGGAAGTTGGAAGATCCTAGAGGTAGGCTGTGCATGGAAGGGAAAACTAACCCTGCTTGAGATCTTTAAGTAAATCTGATAAAAAGCAATGAAGAAAAACTGAAATCATTTATGGGATACGCAAATGCTATCCAAAACAGCTCCTTCTTTTTGTGTTGTTTTGGAGATATGTACTAGTTTATGTATTCCATTCTGTTTATTAAAATTTGTCAGATTACTGAATGTCAACAAAAATATTGGAAACACTAATATTTATTGTTTAAAGATGAATGGTGTTTCACTTTGTATCCATTCTAGAACATAGTGGTATAGATCAAATTGCATTTTTTGGAAACAAAAATAATTTTAAAATTCTTGTTTTTCATTTAAAAAACTTTAATTTTTAATTGGAAAATTGTAATTGCATGTAAAATTATTTTAACTAAACCTAATATTTAAAGTGACTATCTATAATTTGGTCTTATATAAATATATGTAACTGTTGCTAGTACTTAATTTTTAAGATGTAATACTATTTATTGGTCTATTTAATCCTATCTAATCTGGTAAAGTTTCTTGCCTGATTTTACCATCCACAATATTGGAGATTTCACAAAAGTGTGTTTGATCTCTCTTGGTGTTATTCTTTCAAGCAAAATGTGTCCAGGCATTAAAATAAAGTATCTGGTATAATCATTAAGAAGGGCATGTGTTCACTGGAAGCAAATAAACCTACTGTTTAGAAAGGAAGCCTGGTCAAAAACTTGAGTGGATCTGGATTCTGAACTTAATTTTAAAAAAGGAGGAATGTTATAAATTTGATCTGAACTTAAGAAAAAGATGTATATGTATTCCAGACTCAATGGGAAGCATATAGCACCATGTGCGCCATGCTTATCAAACATTTCCCTGTTCTAATCCTGTAAGTAGATAACAACTGACAAAAGAGATTTGCCAGTTGGAGGAAACCTTCTTTCTGGGTGCATCCTAAGACAAAATGAATTATTGTATGATCTCAAATAATTATACTCCAAACCAATATTGCCTCATTTGTTTTTTGGAATTGATTGTACCCAATTATTATTCTATACTTTTTTATAGGCAAAGTTATAGACTTGAAATATTATTTCTTTTAGCATTTTTATAATGAATATAGTGGATTTTTCGAAACATTTGGCTCATGGTAGCATCAGCCCTCTCAGAACAGTTGTGCACTTCCATCGTTTTGTTCTTTTCGTATATTTCTACAACTGTGATGATAGTCTTATATAACACGTCATCTGGAAATTTTTATTTTACATTAAGATTTTTTTTTCATAAAAGAGTACTTTTTATAATACTTGTAAGGCCTTTATAGCATTATGTGCTATGGATGTTTAATAATTTTCATGAGCATTTCCATATGATATAATGAATATCTTTATACAAAAAAAAGATTTCCTATTTTATATTATCTTCTCTGGCTTGATATCCAAAAGTAGATCACTGAACTAAGTGTAATGAATCTGTTTTGACTTGTGGAATATTATCTCTAATGCTTTTCTAAGGTACTATAACTATTATTTTTGTTCAAGAAAAATAGAAGTAGTCACGTGCTACCACATTTTCACTACCTTAAGGAATTAACCTTTTAGTTTTTTTTTTTTAATTTTACCAGGGATTGAACCCAGAGATATTTAACCACTGAGTCACATCCCCAGCCCTTTTTATTTTTATGTTTTATTTTGAGACAGGGTCTTTCTAAGTTGCTTAGGGCCTTACTAAATTGCTGAGGCTGGCTTTGGCCTTGAGATCCACCTGCCTCAGCCTCCCAAGCCACTGGGATTACAGGCATGAGCCAATGTACCTAGCTAACCTTTTAAATTATTAAATATTTCTATTATGGTTTGGATAAGTGATGTCCCCCCAAAGCCCATTTGTGAGATAACAATATTCAAAGGTGAAATTATTAAATAACAAAAGTTACAACCTAACCAGTGGTTCAATTCACTGCTATGAATTAACTGGATGGTAACTACAGGCAGGTAGGTAGAGGGAGTAGGTCATTGGGGGTGGGCCTTTGGGATATATATTTTGTCCCTGGTGAGCAGAGCTTTTTCTCTGCCTTTTGGTGGTCAAGTCCTGATCTGCTTTTCTCTACCATGCCCTCTCCCATGATGTTTCTTGGGTTCAGAGATATGAGGTCAGCTGACTGAAACCTCTTTGACACCATGAGCCAAAACTTTTTATCCTTTACTTATTTTTGAATGGTCTTTTTGTCACAGTGACCAAAAAAAATTGACTAAAACTGGTAAATATGATACAATTTGATTAAGATTTACCTTTCTTCTATTCCTACTGGTGGATATTTTCCCCTGTGTTTATATACTAGCTTATGTTTCCATGTTTATGAATTGTCCGTTCTCATATTTCATTTACAAATAGGATAAAATACAGTGCTGTAGATAGAACACAGGTTAAGAAAGCTCGAATGCAATTTAATACCCTGTTGGCTATGTGGCCTTTAACAAAGAACTTGTCCTCTTTGATTCTCCATTCTTTGTCTGCAGGATAGAAATAATAATATACACTTAATAAGATTGTATTGAAAGTTACCCACTAACATAAATATCTAGTGAAACAACTAGCAGGTGCTTAGTAAATGTTGACTTCTTTTCTCCGATAGAATCACTCCTGGACTTCACTTTCATGACTACTAAAGGAACTATAGTAATAATTTATGTATATACTGTGTCTACTAAAGAATTACTTATTGTTATCCTTATTTACCTGTGCTATGGTATTGTATTTTTGGTTTATTTTTTCCCCTCTCCTGTGAAAATACTCAATATTTAGCTTTGGGAAGATAAACATATTTTACTCTTCTAGGATTAACAAGTATCAAACGTGATTTTAATATGCCAACACACCCTCATAAGGACAGGCAGCAATAGCTAAATGTATGAGGCATACAAGGAAATAAATATTTTAACATGACATAATTTATTATTTTGCTCATCACTGAGAGACATTAGTGGGTTGATGGATTTTCAAGCATTAACATACACCAGGACCACGAAGGGCAATATTTTGTGAAAAAAAAATTGGGCAATAGTTTCATTGGGTTAACAAACGGGCTTCTTCCAGACAGCTTAGTTAAGTGTAATCAAACTGAAGCTTAAAAATACTCAGAGTTAAAATGACAGGCACTAATTAATTTTCCAATTAGTTAAAGATTGATTCAGCATGTCATTCTTAAACTGTGCTGCCATTTAAAGAACCAATCATTTATGTTGACAGAAGTTGCTTTGTGTTTAACGCTCCCATTAGGTGTGCAGCCTCACCCTATCTCTATCAATCATCCTAGTTTACACCCAGCCTGTCCTAAGTGAAGTAGTGAATGGTTGGTCAGCTTTCATACATATATCACTCTTTTGAAAGGTAGATAGTGATATTAGCAACAATTTTGATAAAGCACTAATTACAAAGGAGAAATTTTTTTGAAATAGAGTTTTTAGATGTTCATGAAGCACCCTTGAACAGAATACTTATTTAAGAGGCAGGGAACTAAGCTTCTAATGTGTGATTTTTCAGACAGAATGTCATGTTTCCTGAATAAGTTTTTTCTCTCCTAAAAAATTCGATATTATTATCTTTTTATTTTAAATATTGTTACTTCAAAATGCAAAAATATGTGTAATAATCTTACATTTAGCTTAGTACCTGACACATACTAGGACCTCAGTGGAAATTCCCAATGGATGACTCCTTCTTGAAATTTCTTTAAACTCAATGTAGAAGGGAACTAAATTAAATGTACAAGTCTTTTTCATTTGTTAAATTGATGTGACATACAGAGAACACCACAAGCTCACAAACGTATGCATTTTTGTAGGATTAAACATTCAGCAAGAGAGCTTTGGATCTGCCAGAGGCAGACAAAATCCAACATGTGTATGAAGATAGGCAGGAATGAGGTAGAGAAAGAAAAAACAAAAAGGAGGGGGGAAAAAATCTTGACAAATTGAAATCCTTGGTTGCACACTTACCTAAGGTTCTGATTATAAATTTTCCTTTTCTACTAATGCCAGCAAGATTTGGTTTCTGATAATTAAAATCTAAATTATAGCACAAGTATGATAATGTGAAGAAAAGTAAACAATCAGGGAAATAATAAATAGCAGATCGAGACAGGTTGAAATTGAGAATATAGGCATGCAAATCTATGTTGCTATGTAATTAAGACATTTGAGCTACAAATTTCACTGTGTAACCTTCCTGGTGGCCAAAGAAAATTTAATCAAATACATTATTTATATTATACATTGGAAACAAAATGCAAATTGACTTACCAGGTTTTGATTCATAAGAAGTTTTCTTTTTTAAAATAAGTAATACCAGAATGATGTATTGAACGATGTCTTCAATAAATCTTTAAAATAAATGAAATGCTGTGCTTTGTTCAAGTGCTTGAGCCCTTCAATATTAGTGAGGATATAACAAATTAAGTTAACTGAGTGAAAGAAATTGAGAGGCTAATACAATTCTGCATACATTAGAAACTTGGCTGAAGAAAAAAGTCTAGTATAAACGGAGCAGTGAATGGTTGGTGTATGCTATAAAATACTTTCCCAATATAAATTCTTCCAAACTTATATTTTAATAAAAGTGAAATATGAGACAATTCAATTAAGTTTGGTATGGTATATCTGAAATGCAGGTATGTTGGGTGGGAATGTTATATATCACATTATTAATTAATTAAAGAGATTAGCCAAGGTTTTTTTCTGGCAAGATAACCAATCATATTGTCATGAAACTAAAACAAACAAACAAACAAAAAACAGAAAACAGTGCAGGGATAGACAGGATTTCTTTACAAATTTTCCATCTGAACATTGACATAATCTATGTAAGTGTCCAAGTCATAACATCAATATGTTTTATTCTTATTTTTTAAAATTTTATTAATGTATAACTTACCTACTAGAAAATTTCTCCATGGTACATGTACTGTTTTTGTAAGTGGTTCCCACATTTATTACCTAAGTTTTGGCCACCATCATTTCTCCTCTGGGTCTTTGAGTGGTTTCCTAGGTAGTCTTCCTTTTTTTAGTTTTGCTTTTCCCAATCTTACTCCGTACTGTAACCCTGTCAGAGTCACAAAGAAAAGAAAAAAAAAAAAAAAGCAAGTCTTACTGTCCTAGCATCCAAAAGATATCTAGATAGCCGTTATTCCTAGCACCATTTATTAGTACACAATTCAGAGATTGTCATTTCTCCAATTTATAGATTTTGGGTAACTTTGTTAAAGATTAGCTTGCTACATACAGGTCTGTGGATGTATTTTGTTCTGTTGGTCTCTGTGTTGGTTTTTATATCAGTGCTATGCTGTTTCGGCTACTATAGTTGTGTAGCATATTTTGAGGACATGTGTTGTGATATTCCATCCTTGTTCTTTTTGTTCAAGATTGCTTTGATTTGGGTTTTTGTGGTTCATATAAGTTTTAGGATTGCTTTTTCTATTTCTGTGAAGAATGAAATTAGCATTTTGATGAGGATTTAATTAAATTTGTAAATTGCTTTGGGTATTATGGACATTTTAGCAATATTAATTCCTCCAATCTTTGAACAAACCCACTACCACTACTACTATTCTTTCTCCTCCTCCTCCTCCTTCTCCCCTTCCTTCTCCTCCCTCTCCTCCTCCTCTCCTTCTCCTTCTTTCTCTTCCTCTTCCTCTCCTTCTCCTCCTCCTCCTCCTCCTCCTCCTCCTCCTCCTCCTCCTCCTCCTCCTCCTCCTCCTCCTCCTCCTCCTCCTCCTTTTCTTCTCCTTCTCCTTCTCATTCTCCTCCTTTACTGAGTAGTACAGGGCCTTGTGCATGCAAAGCAAGCAATTTACCAACTGAGCTATATTTCCAGCCCATGAACATTCCTATTCTTTAGTTTTAACAATAAAATACTTGAATAAGACTTTCCTCTGTTCAATTTATGGTCCAATCAGAATGAGTTACATGCCTTTTCATGACCTGTGTGTCCTAATATTTTAATAATATTAATTCTACCTATGCATATGAACAATCTATTTTTTGTGTGTCATTTTTAATATTTTTCATCTATGTTTTATAGTTATCATTATAGAAATCAGTCACATTTGACTAAATTTATTTCTAATTTTTTTTCTATGGTCACTGCTATGAATGAGATTGCTTTCTTAGTTTCTTTATCAGCAATTTCATTATTGGTATATATAAATGCTACTGATTTTTTAAAGTTGATTTTATTTCCCACAATTTGACTGAATTTCTTTAACACTTTAAGAGTTTAGTTTGTGAAGACAGTCATTTTTTCCCTATATATAAAATCACATCTGAAAATAGGGGTAATTTGATTTCTTCCTTTACTATTTCGACACAATATTTTTTCTCTTGACTTATTGATCTCAGACTCCCAATACTAAGTTGGAAGACTGGTGAAAATGAAGATCTTTTCCTTTTTCTTGATCATAGATGAAATAATTTCATCTTTTCCCATCCAGTATGATGTTGGCTTGGTCTTGCCATTTATGTTCTTTATTGTTTTGCAGTTCATTCCTCCTATACCTAATTTGTTGAGAGATTTTATCATGACATAAATGGATATTGAATTTTAGTGAATTCTTTATCACATTTATTGCAATGACTTACACATATTTTATCTTCATAAAATAATATTTTATTATTATTGATATAAATAATATTTTATTATTATTGATATTTCAACATCCTATGACTAAAATATAGAGAAATTATAACTAACAAAAATGTTTGATATTATTTTTTATTAATTCAGATTATTTCAGTTTCAAAAGACCATTATTTTTCCAATAAGGGTGCTTGAAAAAAGTTTTCTGTTCTCTTTTTTACATAAATAAGCATTTTCTAAATGGAGGTGACTATTTGGCATTAATTAAAAATAAAATTACATATAATTTATTTCTGTAAAGGAAAATAATATCAGCACAAACTAAAGATGAAATTTCTGGATATTTTGATAAAGTATTAAAATTGATTTATTACAATGAGTAAAACTACCTGTATTTTACAGTTTGCATGTACATTGTGCTATTAAAATGCTTTTCAGGGAAATTTGGGGTGTAAATGATATTTAAGAAACTGGGAATGGATTACATATGGATCTGCCTAACTGAAATATCCCCTATGAATAGTATATAAAGTAGAGATACATTAAAAAGTTGCACATCACTAGGTCATATTAATTCCTGTAAATCATTTTCAAATTTCTAACTAGAATTTTCCTCAGTGCTTTGAACTCACATTGCTCTATGGGAGAAGTAATTATAATATCTGTTCTCTGATTCTTTTTTTATTAATTAATTAATTAATTAATTTCAATTAGGTATATATGACAGCTGAATGCATTTTGATTCATAGTACAAAACTGCAATACAACATTTCATTTCTCTGATTGTACATGATATAGCATTGCACCATATGTACAGTCATACATGTACCTAGGATAATGGTGTCCATCTCATTCCACCATCTTCCTTGTCCCACTGCTCCCTTCCCACCACTCTCTCCCCTTTGCTCAATGAAAGTTCCTCCATATTTCACATGGACCCACCCTCCCTCATTATGGATCAGCATCTACTTATCAGAGAGAATACTGGGATTTTGGGGGGACTGGCTTACTGTGCTTAGCGTGATATTCGCCAACTCCAAGAACTGTACTCTGATTCTTTGGCTTAAAATTGTAGGTAGATTTTTGTAATTCAGATTACTGCCACTATAATCTTACAAGACAGCTTCCTGTCCATTTCATAGTAATAATGTACAATACATTCTGTGTGTCAGTCCAAATACTTGATACTTTCTGGAATCTTTCAAAGTTTATTTGGAATATATTATGAGCATCTATGATTACTTCTAGCAAAGTAGTTATGATTACATTTGAATGGATAAAACTGAAGACAAATGTATTCAGGTGTTGCAAATTTAAAAATCCAAGTTTTGTATATATTATATTTGAAACCCTTTTAAAGTCATTTGTTTTAAATAAACAAGTAACTCTGAAGAACTCTCAAGATTATTTTTAAGGTCACTAACACTATGTAGAAAGATTTCAAACTGAAGGAAAATAATTTCCTGCCATGTTCCAGGACATTTGGCTTTCTTGTGAAAGTACCAGTTTATGCTAGAATGCCGCTGGAAGGAATGCCACTCAAGTTCCATTTGCAGTAAGCCATAGTGAATAAAACCCGATATCTCTCTTAAGTCATAAAATACATCCAGTAGGAACTGCATTAATAAGAGCTCTATCTTGGTATATTTAAGTACATTCCAAATCAAAAATATATGTAAATTTGACCAGGCCTGATTACTCCTTGCTAAAGTAATGCAAAGATTCCCTAACTTATGGGAAAATAGCAAACCTGTCATGAAAATATAGGAGGCAAAACAACAGCAGTAAAGAAACTAATAGGACACACTAAATATTTCTTTTAACATATTAGAATTTTATTTTCAATAAATATAACTACATTGATTTGGAAAATAAGTGATTTGTATCAGGAAAATCCAGACTGGATCTGGGTTTTATAGACATTTCAAACCCTCTAAGAGAAAACCTTATGCTCTATTTTCACTTTCCATCCCCACAGAACTGCAAACAAAAGAAAAATACATACATAATTTTTCCAGATAAAAGAAAGTATCTACTAACCAGCTAAACACAATAGGTGTAATAAAATCAGAGAATTAGTCTGGCTTTCATCTGATAAAATACTTCAGAAAGGCCAGTGATGCTTTTGATGAGTGGCCTTGAGCTATTCATTTAACATGTTTCAGCCTCTATTTTACTCTTTTTCTAATCTAAAAGATTAAGACGCATCTACTTCCCAGCAATGTTGAGACTTAATTTCATTTGATTCAAAAGCCTTTGGGCTTTTTCCATGATCAGCTGTGTTTGGTTTCAGAAAGTTCTGAACTGTCAGAATTAGTGACACAAAAGTGATGTCATGGAATATTTCCTTTACTAAAAGTTCTGATTCCTGTAACTTTGATTTTCATGCTGGATAGGTAGGTACTCTAAACATCTCTAGTGATAGGTACATAACTCACCTATCTCTTTGATATAGGCTGCACTAAGAAGCTCTTCATGACTAATGTGGTTTACTTCACCAGCTGGAATTGCCATTCACTCCACCAAGAGAAAAATATCAGTAGTTCAGTTCCCTTTGTTAAAGCCCTTGGGCATTACCTGTGAAGAACAAATTCTCAAACTCTACCACATGGAAGAAAATATGTAATGTGCTGTGTCATTTTTAAACTTCAGTGTAATGACTAAGCATGCTAAACCATGTATAATCAATATCCTCAGACAAAGGGTGAAAAATCCAATTTGGTGCAGACAAGATGATAGATAACTGTTAGGCTGGGAAAGAGATATGCATATTTGTTTTAATCAGCAATGATCTCTGCCAAAATCACAATAGGTAACGTATTCATCCACCTCACTGAAGCTGACAATATACAGAACAAGTATAGCTGTTTCTCTGAATTGTTTTATGTTTTGAACTTGATGTTTGTTATTCTCTCCCAATTTATATGTTGAAGCCAATTTAATCCTCAGTGTGATGGTATTTGGAAATGGCCTTTGGGAGGTGATTAGATGAGATTAGGTTGCTGCCTTTATGATAGAATTAGTGTTCTCATGAAGAGGAGAGACATCAGAGAGCTCACCCTCCTGGATCATACAAGCAAAAAGAAGACACAAGAGCACAAAGGGAAATGGTGGCTACCTGCAAGCCCAGAGTAGAGCTCTCAAAATGAAATTTACCCACTGACACCTTGCTGTTGAACTCCAGACTGTGTTATTAAAGCTACCTATTCTCTGGTGTTTTTTTATGGAAGCTCTAGCTATCTAAAACATTTGATGTTGTCTTTAGTTACTCTGAAGCTCCAAATCATTTTGTAATAGAAGTTTTCTTTTGTTAGCATGAGTACAGTGAGCTAAACCTCCTTGTTAGGATAATCATTTACTCAGTTGTGCTTTGATTTACCAGACAGTAAAAGTCACCTTGAGTGGATCATTTTTAACACCCCCTCATATAGCAAAATTATTCTCAAACATAATTAGGAAATGAAACAGACAATCATCACTTTCTGAAAGGAAAATCAAACAGAATTTTTCCTAACTGTACTTCTAATAATGATATCTCCATATATAAACAAAATATGTTGCATGTTAATACTTTATAATTACTTTTGTGTATTTTGCGTAGTTTTTGAAAAGACTTGGAGCTAGTTATTTGACTGCCACTGTATAGGTGTATGTTGGATATTGGTTATGAAAGTTGGAACTTACAAAATTAATTTAACATAGAATAAAGGTTTATTAAATGACAAATAATATCAAAATCTTAATTGGAAAATAACATACTACCAAATCTCAGTTATACACACAACAAAATTCAAACACTTAAGTTTTTGAGGGATTATTTTGTCAGTGATAGAGATGGAATAGTAGTTAAAAAAAAGAAAAAACATTTTAGTAGGTATTGTTTGTAAATTTTCTCACATACAAAATACTCATTTACTGCTTTTACTTGGCTGTTCAGCTGATTCCTATTTCTTTTATTGTAATTAGATTTTATAACTAAAGTGCATCACAATACCATAAGCATTCGATAAATGGCATCTTTAACTACTATAGTGTTATTATTTTAAAAATTAATCAAAAGGAACATTCTTATAAAAATATTTTCTGAATCTACTGTATTTCTTTCCTTTTTTAGAGAGAGAGAGAGAGAGAGAGAGAGAGAGAGAGAGAGAGAGAATTTTTTAATATTTATTTTTTAGTTCTCGGCGGACACAACATTTTTGTTTGTATGTGGTGCTGAGGATTGAACCCAGAGCTCCTCGCATGCCAGGCGAGTGTGCTACCGCTTGAGCCACATCCCCAGCCATACAGTATTTCTTTTTGATAAATTACTAACTTAAATTTAAAATAAACAAAAAATGTTCCTGTATGATTGTTGCTATATGAAGATTCCCTAGAAATGTACAGTGCTCCTAGAAGGTTTGTATACTCACAGTGGGAATTATTCTGTAAGAACATTTGCTAACATTTCAAGTAAAAACTACCATCTAATTTGATTTACTATTTTAAAAAACAAATCGTGAATGGGATTTTTTTTAAATGCATCTATTGGTTTCATTATTTTGAGAGGCTATTTTCAATACTCTATAACTCTCCTACTTGATATATTACTTTTAACTTATGAATTTTTATAATGATTATAACAGTGATTTTTAAAATTAGGAATTGTAACAATTTACATATCTTTTGGTCAAATTTTGGAACTTCTGGAGCAGACCTGGATTGAACTGGAGGCAAAATGTGGTTCAGTTTTAAACAATGGTAAAACTTTGTCTTAAACTCTTTCATTCTCTCTGTCATGTGTGCAAGTGCGTGCACATGCACTCACGAACACACACACACACACACACACACACACACACACACACACACACATACACACAAGCACCAGAGACCTACTTAGAAAATGACCCCAGATAATTCCATCACCAAAATGTTTTTACCCTCAGGATTACTGAAGTAGCATTTATTATAGGAGAAATATAATAAAATGAAGACAAAGGTATCATAAATGATAGAAAGACTTTAGTTTTATTTGGGATAATATGAACAGTCATAAAGAGAGCCCTTGATCTAGTTGACATCTAGCAGATAAGCACTCAAGTAATAATGGGTGAGTGGAAAAGCTTCAAGAACCATCATATATAGAATGGGCCCATAAATACTTCTGACATTGGCCAATTTGTAGTATTTTGCTATAACTCACCTTCTGCATTCAATCATAGTTAGTTGTTTTTGTATCTCTCTCATTCTTCTTCTGTGTTATTACTATCTGTTTTACAACCTTGAATTGAAATTTTTGCTAACATTTTTCATATAGTAATTGGTCAACAAGTTAAAAATTTTAATAAATAGTCCAATTCCAGATTTAGTGCTTTTCCAAATGATTCTTGTTTCTTATGATGACTAGGGCATTGGATATTCTTTTGCTGATCTCAGGTTCATAGGTGCTGGCACTAGCAAAGAAAACCCACAGCAACATCAGTTTGGCCATGGATGCTGCCTAATGGTGTGTTAAAACTCTGCAGTGAAGTATAACTTGCTGACATGATACCTCCTGAAGGGACACACACAAATGCTGACTCCTTTGTTTTTTTTTAATTGGTCAGTTGCGTCCTATAAAATTTGGCATGAAAAATAATATGTCCTTTCAGGTTGCCCTGGACATAAAATCCCTAACCTAGCAAAATCTAGACTGCTCATGTGTGATTGAATGCATTCCTTTCCTTTAGGGGATGATGCACTTTCCTTTTAAAGCTATATTTAATGTTCTATTTGGTAAACATGTACCAAGGTGATCCTCTGGTTAACCAGACTGAGAAATTCACTGCTTTACATATAGGAAAGAGAAAAGCAAGATAATCAGAGATGCAGGCAGTATGAATGTAAGAGAAAGAAGCCATCTGTTGACACATGATATTTGAAGGAAAGATTTTCACTGGAAAAATGGAAATAACCAGGGACCAAAGTTAAAATAACCAAAACAACAACAACAACAATTAAAAAAACAACAATTACCATCTGGTTTTATAAAGATGAATGAAGTCATTCTATTCCCAGTGTTTGAGTGACTGCATATCTCACTGTAAATGTACTACAGCAGTTACCATATATATACATACAACAAATATTAAAAGTTGCTATGTATATATATAATCATACAACAAATATTAAAAGTCAACAGTGTCAAAATAGCTTATAGTTTATAAAGTAGAAACCTAATGAAAAGAGATATGAGTTTCCAATATTATGTTTAAATATTAATAGGTAAGGAAAATGGAAGAAAAACTTTATTGATTGATTAAGTATATGGAACTTTGAAAGTGTAATATTATGTGAATTCTGTAAAGATAATAGTAGAGATGGATAAACCTAGGTTATGTAGTCATGCTGCTGTTAGGAAATAGAAGAGGTGAAATTTTTACTCAGGTCTCAGTTTCTAGCCAACTATCTTAACAATTTTTATCATCTTACATCTTCTGGGTAGGATTTAAAAGTACCTTTCACCTTTGTCTCATAGTAGAACAGTCAAGACAATTAACTAGAATGCATAAAATATACAAATAACTCCAACAAAAGGCAGACTATAGTCCATTCAACCATAGAAGCACACCTTGGAGGGCCGGCTTACCTTGGCCATGGCTTCCCTTCTAACCTGAAGTCTGAATATCAGCTTAGAAAACTGGTATAGTTAAAGCTCATAAAGATGGGGAAAGAGGCATTTTAGGCAGAAGAGCAAAGAGCAAAATAGAGAGATAAAATATAGTGATTACCAGAGAATAGTAACTAATTATCTTACTGGAAGTTTAGCTATAAAAGAGAGGATCAGTGAAAGGTAATCTTGGATAGATAGACATAGATGGAGTATGAAGAACTTTGAGTTCCTTGGGAGAAAGGCACAGATTTATTCTATTGGTAATTGAAGTTTTCTGACAATTGCAATACCATGCTCAAAAGGCTCTTTTAGGAAGATTAATTTAGCAATAGAATGTAATATAGATGAGAATTGGGAGATGCCAGAGGCAACGTTAACAAGTAGGTGCTCTTACAAGAACATCAATTGGAAAAACTTACAATAGTGTGAGAAATCTTATGGGAAACAGAAGGTAATTGGAATTGAAAGCCTACTATGGACCAACACTCTAGTGGGTGTACTGAATGATTAAATACACCACATAATTTATATTTCATCATCCCTGCATTATGGTGGTATCCTTAGAAATGAAGACAAATGTATGTGGATGAGGCTTCAGAGAGAGAATGAACATAATTGAATGTGATAGGTTATAAAAACTAGTCAAAGATAATTCTGAAGCTTTACATCCAATGTTTGAAATGTGCTTGCATCAAGATGGTTTTCTTTTGCAGTAGATGAATCCACTCTTGGAAATACTGAATTTGAGATATTAGGTTCTTTCTCTTAAGCATAGTGGTGTAGCACTTGGATTTTGTCTCTACTCAGGGAAGCTAGGGTCAGGAAGGGGCATTCAGTTAGCAACAAACAAAAACAGTGATAATAACAAAAGTACAGGCATTGAGAAAAATGCTTTATTTCATGTATTTCCCACTATTATCCTATGAGATATACAATATTGTTTTAAACTTACACATGCATCAGCCAAGTTAGAGAATAGAAGACATGTAAGTATTTTAGCAGGAAGTGGTTTAGTAGATTTTATGGAAACAAAATTTTGGTAGGGCTGGCAGTAAGGTCCAAAGAAAACCACTACTGAACGCAAGGACTTGAGGAATTGTTGAATTGACAGGTAAATGCTGATAATCTCTATTGCTTAGCATATTGAAACTAGTGATTCTCAGTGCTCTCCTGGAAGCTAAAATCTTCATTGGCATCTTCTGTTCTCACCTCAATGTCTTTAAGAATAGAAAAAGAGTGTTTTTCTTTTTTTTTTTAATCTTCCAATTCTTGTACAAATTCTCCCATTGATTGGAATGTGAACCTGGCCCCTGATGGCAACTGTATACAGAATTTATTTTGTAGGCTACCGGACACACACACACACACACACACACACACACATTCATTCTCTCTCTCTCTCTCTCTCTCTCTCTCTCTCTCTCTCTCTCTCTCTCTCTCTGCCTCTCTCTCTCTTTCCAAGGGCACCTTGAAGCTTAGTAATTAATTTAAATAAGAATTCTAGCTGTCAAGTAACAAATGCAGATTTTAGGGCAAGTTTATTTAACATCAAATGTACTTATTTAACAGTTAGGTACATCCAGTGAACCAGGGACAGAGCCACAGTGAATGCATGGCTAGGTAAGTAAATCAGCACTTTATCTGTGACATGAGATAGAAAAATGAAAGTTTTCAGCAATGGGGATTCTAAAGGACCCATGAAAGTCCTCCTTGAGAGAACCTAGAAAGCTCCAAAGCACACACAGAACTTTGAACTGTCTTATACCAGTTTTTACTCCTTCCCTCTGATTCTATGTGGTTAATATAATAATATAAAATATCACTTAGGAATGAGGAAAGAGGTTGGTGGCTTAAGAACTGAGGCTGACCACATCTCTTCCCCTAATGAGGCAACAGTCATTTATAGGACAAAGCAGGTAGAGTGAAGAGAAGTCTTAACTTTGAATTAAAATTGAAGCATGGATGAATATTTAATGTTAGAATTATTGAACTGAGGCTGCTTTGTGGTCTAAAGTTGGCTACAACGTCCCATTACCTAAGAGTGGGAATAAAACTCATAATATTAAATCTATTTTACCTTTTAGATCAAGGGAAGATTAACTTAACTGAGTAAGAGTTAAAGAAGTTATGAAAAGTGAGAACATAGTTGACTTTCATCATATTGTTCATAATTTGGTCAATAAAATGGTTACATCAATATATAGGAAATTTAGAACAGCACAGAATTTAGGTACTGGCTATAAATACATAAAAATTTAAAAATGGTAGAGGAAAAAAATCTTATTGCAAGACACAGATTAGCATGTGTATTAAGAGTACCCCATTGTGGTTATTCTGGTGAAACCAGTTTTGAGAAATAGAGACAAAGTATACGATGTGGCCCAAGGTCTAATGTTACTCCCATATAACATGACACAGAATTTTTCCTTTTATTTATAATTATTTAAAAATAATATTCTGCATTTCTAAATATGAAGTGGAATTTTATTTGCCTTAAGGTACATAACTTCTCATCCTCATGCATTTTCCCTTGATTTTGAGTTCAAATTAGTAAGAATTTTATTAAGCAGACATTTCTGCTATATCTTATCTTTTTTTAACTCTGACTTTATTTATTAATTTATTCTTTTTTATTTATATATGACAGCAGAATGCATTACAATTCTTATTACATATATAGAGCATAATTTTTCATATCTCTGGTTGTATACATAGTATAATTACAACAATTCTTGTCTTCATACCTGTACTTTGAATAATAATGATCATCACATTCCATCATCACTAATTACCCCATACCCCCTCCCTTCCCTTCCAACCCCTCTGCCCTATCTAGAGTTCATCTATTCCTCCCATGCTTCCTCTCCCTATCCCAGTACGAATCAGCTTCCTTATATCAAAGAAAACATTGGCATTTGCTTTTTTGGGATTGGCAAACTTCACTTAACATTATCTTCTCTAGTGCCATCCATTTACCTGCAAATGCCATGATTTTATTCTCTTTTATTGCTGAGTAATATTCCATTGTGTATATATGCCACATTTTTTTAATCCATAAATCTATTGAAGGGCATGTAGGTTGGTTCCACGGTTTAGCTATAGTGAATTGTGCTGCTATAAACATTGATGTGGCTGTGTCCCAGTAGTATGCTGTTTTTAAATCCTTTGAGTATAGATGGAGGAGAGGGATAGCTGGGTCAAATGGTGATTCCATTCTCAATTTTCCAACAAATCTCCATACTGTTCTCCATATTGTATATCTTGCCTTTTTTTTATAAGGCAAAAATTTATATTTTCATAGTATTACACAATTACTGATAAAGTTCCATTGACATGTTTTATATTTTAAAAAAAACTTTAAAATGATGCATACTGTGTGGCTTAGCTATAAAACATGCTAATGAATGCATTCTGGTTTATTCATTTTTCTAACAGCTTCTGACTACTTTCAAATGAGAAAAATTTGAAAATGAAAAGAGGAATCGAGAAATGACAAACCTGAGTATTTTCTTTCTAAAAGTTATATAGGCATAAATCAATTTGTGAAGTACAATTTTGATTTAAAGTATGCATAGGCATACACATATGTACTTTAATATATATGTATACATGTATACATATACTCATATACACACTCATACATACATATACATATAAGCTTATGTATATCATATATTTACATATGTACATGCCTTAATTAATATACATGTAATAATCACATACGTATAATTTATCCATCATATTTATAAATCAACCCACCCTTGAAATGTAATAATTTAAATGAAATTAATTCCATTCTCTTTTTTCACTTATAAAATACTAAAATATATTATTTAAAAAATAAATTGTATGTAGTGATTATTGTTAATACATATATTTTTACTGCCTTGAAAGAAAGTGTGCACATTCCAAGTAGACTTTCAATTACTACTAAATAATTAGCAGGGTTATATAGCTAGTACTTACTGGTTATGACATTTCAATAGCTCTATTCTAGTTGTTAAAATTGCACTCCCTATTTCTAGTGATTTTTCACCATCCCAACTACCACCTTCTCCCTCCCTGACACTGGCTGGACTTTAGCATAATGAAGAAACTACAGATCTTGCTGGTGCAACAGGGCCTATACAATTCTTTTTTAATGTGTTCTGATTGGCTGATGCTCATACTATGCCAGTTGTTAGTGGTTTTATAGATTGCCACTTAAAAAAATAAAAGAGAATATTTACAATAAAATTATGTATTTTGCACATTAAACAAAACATTTTATAATATGTTCTTTAAGTCATCAAGGTTATTCAGCTGCTTTGTAATTCATTTCCCCCCTTTTTAATACTATAATTCTCCCTATACTATAATGCTTTTTTGGAAATGACCACAGAAATCTTCTATAGGCCAAATAGCATATTATACATTTGTCAAAACCATACTCTATTACCATATAACTGCATTTATAAAGCCTCTCCAAACCCTTTTGTATTATCCTGGCTGCTTGCTCAACGTTCATTTCTTTTTAAAAAGTGTTTATATATTTGCAGTCATTTATATAAATGAGAATGTGCTAAAATGAACACAGCCTTTTTCCTCTGAGGCCCAGTATAAGTTTCAAGGTTGGCATTGAACTTGTTCTTTATTTCAATATGATAGCAAAGCTGAGTTTGAGGTAAGACACTAATAATACATATTTCTAATGAAAATATTGTATTTATGAAATCACTACTACCACAGACAAATATGTACTTCTCATATTCCTATGTCAGACTTTGACCTCCATATGATGGTATTTGGATATAGGGCCTTTGGGAGAAAATTAAGGTTAGGTGAGGTCATGAAAGTATAGCACTCATGATGGAATTAGAGCCCATATAAAAAGAGGGAGACAGAGGGAGAGAGAGAGAGGGAGGGAAGGAGGGAGGGAGGAAGGGAGATGACAGGAATGAGGCCATATGAGCACATAGCCACATGACAACCATCTACAAGCAAAGAGAAGAGGTCAGAGAAGAAAACCTACATATTTTGGGGAACTTCAGTATTGGACTTCTCAGCCTCTAAACAATGAGAAAAAAAAAATTCTGTTCTTTAAGCTACCTAGTCTATGGTATTTTTACCTAGTCTATGATAACCCAAGCAGGGTTATAATAAACATAAATTATAATAAATGTAGTACATTTTAAAGTTATGAATAGAATGATCATTAGGAAGTCCATAGTCTTAATGGCGAATTTTACTTTTACAGAATAATTGGCTCTAGTTTTAAATTTTCTTCTAATGATATTTGGAAAATTTGCCTTGAGATAATTGTAGGTTATACTAAGTATTCACTGAGACATCACAGAATACATATTTTTCTTAAGGTTTTGGATTGACTTTCATTTTAAGGATAAAGCAATGTTTCTTAGAATGTTAGAGCTTCTGGAGTCTGCTTTAGACTTATAGCTACAAAAGAGGCTTAAGAATAAAGTGACCATTTACAACTGTTGTGACTTTCCAGTTGCCATCAGGCAGCATTATGCCTTCTTTTTCTAGTGGAATTGGGGTATGTGATCACTTAAAATTTACCTGATCCAAAAGGAGATGAATGACACCCACTCAAGAAAGAACAGGATTAAGATGGATATTCAGAAAACAAAGGATATATTTATTCATAGATTCCCCCTTTCATTGAACTGCCCAAATGGTTTAAGATTTTATTATGTATTCATTTTTTATTATTTTTAATGATGCTATCACTTTGGGACAAGGATAAGATGAGTGATACAAGTGGCATTAAAAATAAATATAATAGGCAAAATGTCAGCCATGACTATTTGCTTTCTAATGATAGAAAAATAATAATTTAGAATGCATTGAAAAATATCTTCATAAAACTAGATTTGGGGATATCTTATAAGAGGAGATATAAGACCAAAACGTTTGTATATGTATATAAGTTATGTAGAACAATTTTTGTTGTAATAAAGATCAATTGATAAAGAGTGGCTAAGGAGGGATCAACAATAACTGGAATTAACTACAGAAAGATTAAACTTTGAGGCTCTTATGAATAGGATAGTTTTTCTGATTTGTCTTTTAGATGCTTTGTCATCGGTGAATAGGAATGCAATTGATTTATAGGTGTTAATTTTGTATCCTGCTACCATACTGAATTCATTTTTGAGTTCTAGAAGCTTTCTGGTGGAGTTTTTGGGACTTCTAAATATAGAATAAATACTTACAAGTCAATCTAACAAAAGAGGTAAAAGACCTCTACAATGAAAACTACAGAACACTAAAGAAAGAAATTGAAGAAAACTTTAGAAGATGGAAATATCTCCCTTGTTTTTTGGATAGGAAGAATTAATATTGTCAAAATGGCTATTACTACTAAAAGCACTATATAGATTTAATGTATTCCTATTAAGTTTCCAATGTTGTTCTCCATAGAAGTAGAAAAAGCAGGCATGAAATTCATTTGGGAAAATAGGCCCAGAATAGGCAATCCTTAGTGGGAAAAGTGATGCCGGAGGCATCACAATATCTGACATTAAATTATACTATAGAGCAATAGTAACAAAAATGGCATAGTATTGGCACAAAAACAGTCATGAAAACCAATGCAACAGCATAAAAGACACAGAGTCATATTCACATAAATACAGTTATCTCATATTAGACAAAGGCACCATAACATACATTGGAGAAAAGACAGCCTTTTTAATAAATATTATGGGAAAACTGGAAATTCATATGTAGCATAATGAAATTGAATTACTTTCTCTCACCCTGCACAAAATTCAAAGTGGATCAAGAATCTAGGTAATAGATCAGAGATGCTGTGCCTTCTAGGAGAGAAAGTAGGCTGAAATCTCCATCATGTCAGCTTAGTAACTGACTTCCTCAACAAAACACCTAAAGTGCGAGAAGTAAAATCAAGAATCAATAAATGGGATGTTATCAAACTAAAAATCCTCTTCACTGCAAAGGGAAAAAAATCAAGAGTATGAACAAGAGAGCCTACAGAATTGGAGAAAATCTTTGCCATCAGCACCTCAGATAGAACATAAATGTCCAGGATATACTTAACACCAAAAAAACCCAATAAATAAATGGACTAAGGAATTGAACAGACACTTTACAGAAGAAGAAATGTAAATAATCACAAAATGCATGAAAAAATTCAACATTTCTAGTAATTAGAGAAATGCAAATCAAAACTACACTGAGATTCCATTTCACTACAGTCAGAATGACAATTATCAAGAACACAATAACAGTAAATGTTGGCAAGCATGTGGGGAAAAATTTTTACTCCTACATTGCTGGTGGGACTGCAAATTGGTACAACCACTCTGGAAAGCAGCATGGAGATTCTTTAGAAAATTTGGAATGGAACTAGCATTTGACTCAGTTATCCCACTTGTTGATTTGAACCCAAAGAACTTGAAATCAGCATACAAAATAAAGTAGCCACATTGTTTATTACAGCTCAGTTCACAGTAGCTAAACTATGGAATCAATATAGGCGTCCTTCAACAGGATAAAGAAATTGTGGTATAAAGACACAGTGGAATATTATTCAGCCATAAGAAAGAATGACTTTATGACCTTTGCTACTAAATGGATGGATCTGAAGACTATAATGCTAAGTGAAATGACCACAAAAACCAAAGTTTGAATGTTTTCTCTGATATGTGAGTACTAACACACAACAATGGTTTGGGAGGGGAAAAATAGAAATTTATTGGATTAGACAAAAGGGAATGAAGGGAAGGGATGAGGGATTGAAATAGGAAAAACAGTAGAATGAACAGGAACTTTCTTTTGTTCATATATTAGTACATGACCAGTGTAACTCCACCTCATATACAACTATAAGAATGGGATCTTGATTACAATAAGTTATATATCATGTATATCAAAATGTATTCCATTATCATGTATATCTAAAATTAACAAAAAATGGTTGTTTTAAAAATAATGTAAATTTTAAAATAGTTTTGTTGAAAAAAAAGGAAAGAGATGCAATATGATCTTAAAGTAAATGATGGTTAATAAGACAAAAACAAAACAAAATTCTCCCATGATAAAAGCTAGTATATAATATTTATAGCTCAATGATTGCGTGGTCTAAAAAAGTTAAAACAAGCTAAAATATTATGTAATATACTCCCACAGATAAATTTAAATCCTGAAGAGTCATTAGTTTCAAACTATGGAAAACAGTTTTTTTTTTTTTTGGTAGAAGAATAGCATTTAAATTCCACATACATTAATCACTCTCTCTTGTTTCAAGTCCCTTAAGAAATGAGCTATAATACTCAACAAAAAATTATTTTCAGAAAATATAGGAAAAAGATCAATTTATGACAGACTGAAAAACAAATTTATGAAAAAATTAAATCTTACTTCAAAACTCCAAAGGACAAAAGTAGGGGTTAAGGGGAAGCTACTTGATATGATCTTAGGACAATTGGAGATGGCAGGACATACTACATTTTTCCTGAAGAGTAATTATGAAAGCCATCTGAAGTTAAATATAAACCCAAAACATATACTATCGATTCAATAACAAGCCTGTCATTTGAGAAAATCTGTTAATAGAAGTGAATCAGTTTTAGAGGAAGTGAAAGAAGCCTCTGTTTGCACTTTCACTGGTTTGCCCTGATGAATGTCGCTATCTGATCACCATCAAGAGCTGAACACTTACTGCCTGATTTATTCAGGTAAGAAAAGTCCTCCATAAAATAATTTTGGTTTCCTTCTCCTCCATTTAGTCCAGAGAAAAATGAAACATTATGATAATATCTTTATTCTTTTACTTAAAAAATGACTATACCTAGAGGTTTTAGGAAAAATAAAAATTATTATCTTCTAGAAATATGCTAATGGCTATAACAGTTATATTCTGCCTATTCATAATCCGACTTATTCCTCACACCAACTCTAGTAGTTAGATATACTATTACCATTTCCACTTCTCAGATGAGAAAGCTGAAGAACAGTGTCAATAAGTCTCAAAACTCAGGTATTCTGGTACAACAACAGACACAAAGATAGCTCTGATCATCCCCACCCCCTGGTACACACATTGTATTAATTTTCTGTTGATGGCATGACAAATTACAAATTTAATACAACGTGAATATATTGTGTTATAATTAAAATCTCTTCGGGATGAAAATCTGGGTACAGTGTGGCTTTGCTGTGAGTCTCACAAGGTCTCAATAAAGGTGCCTGCAGTGCTGTGTTCTATCTGGAAGCTCTGGGGAGAAAACATTTCTAGGTCCCTTGAAGTTGTTGACTTGAGTCAGTTTTTATGTCTATGGGAGCAACATCCCTATTTCCACATTATCTATAAGTCATATATGTTTATATATGTCATATATGTCTACATATATAGACAGTCTCTGGACCATAAGTAAATATATATTTTTAAATAAATCTATATTATTTATTTATTGTCCAGATGCTGTTACATACCCCAGCTCATTTTTCCTTTTCTGTCTTCAACATTATGTGAAATCTCTTTAACCTCCCCTGCTTTCTCGCCTCTTCTAGACTTTTCTAGCTCAACTCATGTCTCTAATATCAGCTGGAGAAAATTCTCGGTTTTAAAGGTTTTATATGGTTAGATTGTGTCCTTCTAGATGATCCAGGCCAATAATCATCCTGTTATTATTTCAGGTTAGTACATTTAATTCCATCTTTGAAGTCCGTTTGTATGATATTTAATATTTGATTATATTGCTAAAGGATGAGAATGTTTTAGGTCATCTTTATAATTTTTATACCCCACATTTCCTTGTATAATCATCTCTCCATGAGGATGGGCTGGTCTAGTGGTAGGTATCTAAGCATACACTGCAAACATGGAGGATGTTACTTTTGTAATTAGAATACGTAAGATTGTGACTTCAGTCTTGGTAGCAGATTTTAACTGGCTTTGATGAAGCCAGCCAGGTGCTATTTATGGGAGGTTCAAGTGGCAAGGAAGTAAAAGGGGCCTCTGGCCTACAACCAAGCAAAACAATTGAGTGGGATCCTTTGTCTAATATTCTGCATGGAACTAAATCCTGCAAATAACCACACAGAAAAAGATAGTAAACCTAATCAAGCATTCAGTCCTCATCCCAGGCCAACATGTTGATTACAACCTTGGAAATCTCTGAAGCAGAGGACATAGTAAGCCATGAATGAATTCCTACTGCATGGTTAACTGTGTAATAATAAATGTTTAAGTCACAAAATTTGTGATAATTTTTATGTAGCAATGGTGAACTAATAAGCTTGGCTTCAGAATTATTCTGTTTCCTAATAAACTATACTTCCAATATGGATGCAATTTAGCTCTTAGACAATGGTTTAAATGGAGTTTTCTATTTTTTATCCCTATACTCATTCATCTGTGCAATCAGCAAATATTAAGTACTATGACTGGCAATGTTTGTATTTTGGGGCTAGAAAGAAAATAATACAGGACTTATGGAATAGTATCAAAGGTAGACAAAAAAAATAAAACCATGTGCTACAGTACAGATTTGTATAAAAGGCTGTGGAAAGAAAACTGTGAAAATGCTTTCCTCTCTTCAAGAGAAGCTTTCTGAAAGAGATGGCATTTTAAATTAGTCTTTGAGAGGATATTTGAGCATACTATAGACTGGCCAGGCTGTAAGAATTCATGAAGGAAGAATGAAACAGCACAGAGATGGTGGATGACTCAGGCAATTAGATTTCCATTATAGACAATACTATGTGGGTAAGGACCAGCTCATGAAGGAGCTCTTTGGATTTTCGTTGACAATCACTGAAAGATTTTCACCAAGGTAAGAGTAATATGAGATCTAAGTCTTAGAATTGTCTGAGAACGGTGTAGGGAATAGATGGCCAGGGTGGAAATGGGAATGGAGAGATCAGTTAATGGTCTAAGCAAGAAGTTACCAGAGGACCTCATAGGGTAATATAAAAGAGGTGAAAAAAATCAAGAAAAACCTTGACTTCATAGGTAAATAGGAAAAAAATTAAAATAATTGAGTAACTAATTAGATGCTGCAGTGAGAGGGAGGCACTGGTCTTTATAAATTTTCAATCTGCTGTTTTGGGCAACTAAGTGTGTAGACTTTAATAAAGATGGGGAAAATGGAGGAGTAAAGGAGTTTTAAGGTTGAATTTCTAGTTCATAGGACAATTTCAGTTTAGGAACTGTGGAGAGGCCTGTGGGCCAGTGGATATTTAATAGGCATTTAGAACCTTAGTATGAAGAAGGGATTATAGATTTGAAGTATAAAGTTTGTAGAGGTAGGTGGTGTGCATGAAATATCTTAGAGATGTGGGGAGAGAGAGAAAGAGAGAGAGAGAGAGAGAGAGAGAGAGAGAGAGAGAGAGAGAGAGAGAGAGAGAGAGAGAGAGAGAGAGAGAAAAGAAGATGGATAATGATAGAATTCAGGGGAAATAACAACATATAAGAAGCAAACACAAAAATTAGAGGAAATATTAGGATAGAGACTATGTACTGAGACAGGTAGAGGGAGCTCAGGAAAGAATGGCCAAAGATTGAAAGAGATATTTTCAAGAAAATTTACTATCTTTCACCAATTTATCACATTGCTTAACAACACTTTATGCTAATTTTGAAAAGACAGTATCAGAGTAGACACATCCAGAGTAATTTAAATTATAGCATGACTCATTCTAAAGAAATTATATACACATATTTCATTTTTATGTTGTAATATTCCTTGGTTCATTCATTTTTTAATACAAACTAGTATACCTAAATATTTAAGAGTCTGTGTATCAGACTTACAC
The DNA here is from genome assembly GCF_052094955.1 of Ictidomys tridecemlineatus. NCBI lineage: Eukaryota > Metazoa > Chordata > Mammalia > Rodentia > Sciuridae > Ictidomys > Ictidomys tridecemlineatus. The sequence goes on along the minus strand of NC_135485.1, from coordinate 49,669,759 downwards.
AGCCAAGGCCTATCAGTTACTAATCATACAGATAGGGAGAATTTTCCTAGTTGATCCTCATTTTTTTCATATATTAAAAGGGAATCAATATGCATCACAATTTAGAAAAGATTCAATGAAAAACACTTAATCAGTGCCTGTAATTAACAGTTAACATATACTCTCATATATATAAGTATATATTTAAATATACATATCTATCAAAATCATACATTAATTGAAATAATAAAGCCCCACAATCTCAAAAGTGGTTAGAACAATTGCAACCTTATTTTACTGTACATATTTTCTCACTGGCTCTATAGAAATACACTTTATTAATATGATTTACACTGATCCCTTAAAGTTAAGAATTAGCAAAGAGCTGGAGAGGTGGTGTTAAGTTTGGTTTCCAGAGTCTTCCTGGAAAAATACATGATAAACATGGATATTCTGATGAGTCAACAAAAATAGCAGTTAGGCCCAGGTGAGGCCTGTCTATTTATTAGAAAATGTCATTTTCAGAAGTCACTATTCAGACAATCATCGTGTAAATATTCAAGAGGATTGAAAATCATGTTTGAAAAATTCCAGTAAATCTCTTAATAATGATTTATAATTGTAGAAAAAATATTTGTGGAACATATTAAAATTTTAATCAGGATTACTATTGGCTTACCATACAAGATTTTTATAAATGAACAAACTATATAGAACCTATTTCAATTGGTAGGGATAGGGAAAAGAAAGAAAAATTAGTGGGCTGGTCTATCCTAGACTTTATTTACCTGAGTCTGAGATGGTTCAGCCAAAGGAAAATCCTCTTGGAAACATTGATCTCTAATGAACTTTCAAAGTAGGGAAAACATTATGATTCATTTGTTCTTAAAATAAAATCTAAAATCTACTTATTTAAAAACCATTTCTTTTTAATCAATAATGTTTATTTTTTCTTTTCCTTGAAACATATATATTTGCTGAATGAATTTTCATACATATGTCAGAAGTACGATCACTTATGACTTACAAAATCAGATGGATTCAGAGATGAATGAGTTTGGCAAAATTAAAGTCAACCCTGTATGCTTATAATACATTCTTTAAAAATTTTAAAGTAATTTTCTAAATGACTTTGCTTACATATTAAATGTAGAGTTATATATTTTCTCAATTACTTTTAGAACCATAATAGAAATATGCAATAGTTATGGGAATACATGAAAATTCACATCTCAGTTTAGTAACAAATTTAATTAGTTAAAATGCTCAAGAATGAAAGCTGCCTAAAAATAGACTTGTTAATTGACTTTGTTATCAATTAGAAAACTTGTATTGTAATAATAAACAATTGTGCTATAATTGACCAAAATGCCCATGTATTTAAGTGATTCATTTGTGGAGAAAGCAGACATAACCAGATCAGCCACCTCTGTGGTTCACTTCATTGTATGTATCTATAAACTTATTCTTTTTTTTTTCTGCTTAGCTGTATCTTAAGCTCTATGGTTAAGGTTATGTAAAGTGAGTCATATCTTGCTTAGAGTACACATTTCTTAGTATTCATTTCAATTTTATTCCAACAGTAAATAGTAGTGGTAATAATTCCAGCCATCTTTTATTAATTAAGAATTTTTTTTCTTACACTATTTAGTCAAGTCAATTTTTCTTGATACATTTTGTCAGTGAGGAAAATATAACAAAAATGAAAGTTTGAATTAATATTGTATTATTTATAAGACTAATATTTTGAAATTTTTGAATTTTCAAAAGAATAAAATTTATGGGGATTCCTTTTTTTAAAAAACCTCTCCTGAGAAAGAATATATTGTACTACATTCTAGTACAAAGTTTTCACAAATTGATAATTGCCCTCCTGATTATATGCACTTTCTCATTTTTGCAAAGTGCAAACAAGTTCATTAATAAAACTTAACAAATCTTTGGTTTTAACTTTTCGAATTATAGACCTGAATGAGTTCTGAAATAAAGAATTAATTATTATTTTCCTTCTTCCCCAATTCTCTGCTAATTGTTTTTACTGATTTTACTGTCAGTGTTAAACTCAACTGTCTGACTTTCTCCACCATTCTCAACATTTGAATCATCTTTTCTCCATCTCTGCTGTCTCAAGTGGATCTCACTATTCATTGGGATCACTCCATACAAGGCTTTTATCTTTCTTTTTTATTTATAGCAGCTTCAGATTACCCTGTCTCTTCACAACCCATTTCTACTCAAGATGCCTCTTACCTCATGATCTACTTTGTGTTACTTTGGTTTTTCTGATTTTTCTTGTTTCTTAACCTAGATTATCCTCATGTGGTACCTTGAATGCCTGGCTTTTGATTTTCACATATACTGTGTTTGCTCTAAATTTAAATGGAATTCCTGTTGGCCTTATCAATCTCTAAAAACTTTCTATAGCATCAGTACTCAGTTAAATTTGTTTTCCCTCATAGATTATAGCTCTGCTTTAAAAATAATTCCCCTTAGCTTTCATAGAGTCTGAGATGGTTTAGCTGCAGTGAAATGGAGCTACGTGGTGTACTCTTTCTTTCCTTTCCTTGGAATTTTTTGATGCTCTTTACATATTTGAAGAGCCTTATTTCCTTCACCAAAATCACCTGTTCTTTGTAACCATTCTACTGCAAGTGTTAAGTAAATTTATTTTGTTTTCTTTTCAATGAGATTCTTTCAGTTTAATCTACTAACACCATTTCAATTTTATTTCTTGTTTAAGGTGATTCCAAGTCTATGTACCTAGCATTAATCTCCTTCCAAAAAACTAGATATCTACTTTATATTGTTATATGAAGATGTATTAAATATGTACAAAAATAAAACTGACCATTGCTTAGCAAATAATTCATAGAACCTGAATTGATGCTGATGTCTACAATGTCTTTTTAATTAATGGAATCTTCATTATAGAAACCAAGAGTGACCTGTCAATATTATTGCTAACTTTCCCCTCTGTGTCTAATACTCCCTGCCCAATAATATCTAACAAATAGTAAGTCCTATTGATTTGTCCTTTGTCAGAGGTTTCATAGCTACACTTCTATAAACACTCATACAGACATACACAGGTACTACTCTTTCATTTCTTCTCCTATCACTATTGCTCATCTCTAACTACTTCCTACCTGGATTATTTGCAACAGTATCTCATTTTCCAGCTGATCTACTCAGTGCCCCAAATGAGCAAACATGGAATAATTCAATAAGTCATAGTTCTAATAATCTTGCTGTCTTATAAATAAACATTTCTTGATTTTTACAAATATTCTTTTACAATTTATGTTTCATTCATCTGTTTCACTTCATTTCAATTCAATTTTCCATCTATCTCTCCTATAAAAGTCTTCACTGTTGTAGGGCAGCTGAAACTATTTTTAAGTATGCATTTTTGTTTTTGCAAAAAAAAAATATGTAGAATCCAATCTCTTACATCAATCTGAATTAATATTTACTTCCATTGAATTGGTATGTAGCAATACTCAAGAAATTGGCATATTTTATATAATTATGAATAATCATACATATTTTTTCTCTTGTAGAATATTAGTCTTAGCCTGATAAGATGATTTCTAAGTGGTTCTTCATGTTTCTCATATTATCCAAAAGAACATATTTTGTATTTGGAATACATTAACAATTATTTTCCAGTGATACTGACAAGTTTTACATAGATACACAAATTTCTTAAAACAACATATTCAGCCAATTTAATTAAAATGGACAATTTAGCTTAATAGTCATACATACTGATATTTTTCATAAATGTCAAAAAAAGCAACTGGTTAATTGATAGACTGGCTTCATCCTTAGTACTGATTTGACATTATAAACACATAGGAAAAATGATGACGATGAAGAATATAATCTGTAACACTGAGGAATTTTGCTGCTATGATGTTTTATATGTGTCATGGTAGCTTCAAGGAAACAGGCCACTTTTATTGAATTACATTTAATACTGTTTGAAAATAAACCAAAGACCACATTTTAAAATATCTTGGAAGCATGAGTCTAATTTTGTTGCCAACATTCTGCTATCCCATTTGTTATCAGCATCTATTCTTGTCTGTCATTTTAATAGATTTGAAACAGATCAGAAACACAGTTCTGATGGCAGCACTGAAATTGACTAATTGGAAATGACTTTCATTAAAATACATTTATTTATCTGAGTCATTGGTGGCATTTTGTGTTATAGAAATTTGAGGCACATACTTTTTTGTTTTTACAATCAAAGCATTCTTTTTAAAATATGCGTGTGACTGATGTAGGATCAGCTGGACATTTTCTTTTATGTCTTTCTTCATCGGTAAAATGAGGGTAATAATTTTAATTCAATTTGTGAGCATAAAGTTTCATGCATGTAAAGGTTTTCAAATGGTTCTTGGCACATAGTAAGGATGCAATAGACAATAATAAATATAATGATACTTATTAATAATGGTACTCATTTGTCCTTTTGACTATGCTCTGCTGACATTCAAATCACTGATTATTCTTTTCAGTCCTTGATTATAATTGGAAATGGGCACACATTTTCTAATTTTGAGTCATGATATTACCAATGGCAATATTTGCAATAATTTCTAGATTGTGTGAGTTTTACCAGTTTAGTTCCTATTTTTATATAAATAGAAAAATTAAGAGTTGTTTTTAATCAATATGTACTCGAAGCAATATATGACTTCATTCTTTTTACATTGAGTAAGTTAATAACATCTGAACATCCCTTTTTATTTACTGTAAAGTATTAAATTTCTAATGTAAAACTATCAGTTCCACATTTTTTTAAATTTGGGAGTTCAATTTAATGTGTTTATATTTTTTATTTTTACTATGGAGGCAAAAGAACAATAAAATTACCAACCAAATTAAAGTAAAAATAATAACAAAATTATTCAGTAAATCTTAAGGAGCATGGCTATATAGAATACTGGTTGGGGTTGAGAGTCCTGTGTTCTTGTCTAGCACCTGCCTTTAAGTAACCGTGTTTTCTCAAGATAGCAATTATTTATGCTTCGTTTTTCTCATGTGGAAAAGAACAGATTGAGCTGAACGCAGTGGTGCATGTCTATAATCCCAGTGATTTGAGAGGCTGAGGCAGGAGGATTGCAAGTTCAAAGCAGCCTCAGCAATTTAGGGAGGCCCTAGAAACTTAGTGTGACCCTCTCTCAAAATAAAAATTAATTAAATAATTAATTTAAAAGGGCTTGGGTTGTGGCTCGGTGGTAAACTGACCCTGAGTTCAATCCCTGGTACCAAAAGTTTTAAGAAATAATTTCAAAAACAATAACAGACTGAACTGTGTGACCCCTGGAAATATTTTTTAAAGACTTAACCTGTCCAGAAAGTTCCTACAGGGGAAGCCTTTAATCAAGAGTAGCTCCTGACTCACTCGTAAGGACCCTGTCTCATGGTCCTAGGAAATGGAAGTTAGACTGCTGAGGATGCCCTGTGAGGAGGGACATTTAGGTCTCTAAGGCTGGCATGCTTTGCTCCTGACTATATCTGAGTTCATTGGTCCCCTGTGATGCCTATAGTGATCTTCTTAGAAAGGCTTCAAGGGACCCCAGTGGATGATTCAGGATGGTTTAGTACTGCGGTAGATTTTATGACCATTGCTTCAGTTTGGGCAGGGCATTAGGAGATTAAAAAGGATGGGAAGACAAATATTGTCAGAAAAAGGATATCTAAGTAGAAGGGCCAATGCTCCTATGTCTTGATGGGAATGTTCTATGACTTATGACAGAACATAATTCCCTTAGCTGAGAATAAAGATCAGAGAGAGCCAAGGGGAAGTGCTGAGAGGATAAGGCACTCAATCCTTAATCTCTGTGAAATGGACTAAAACCCAATGAAGTGTCTTCAATATACATGGATTTTTAAAAATCACTTACTGTGAAATTTTGAGATTGTTTACATGGGCCCCTCTATTTCACAATATTTTCAAGTACTTAAGATTTATCTTTTCAGTGTGCTCTGCTTAGCATATTGGTACTTTGTCCTTATGCAGGGAACTTAGTGCTTTAAGATACAGGTATCCTATTCCTATTCAAGAAGTGCAGAATAGGAGACAATTCTGTTGAGTTTGCTATGAAGAAGGATGTATTTCTCAGAAGCTACAAGAAGATTTTTGCTTATATTTCATTGCCTGTTTTGACTGAGAATGTTAACTTCTAGTTGTAAAGATGGTGGGAAAGTAGATATTTAGCTCTCTAGATTTTATATTGGAAGAAGGCAAGAAAAACAGGTCTGGAAAACATTGTTGTTCCAATCAAGGAAAAAGAATTGCTACAATAAAGGATTTGTAAGCCTTGTCATTGTAAGAACTATTACAAATTTCCAAATGATTGACTAGCATATTTAATTAGAGAAGGGAAGATTAGAAAAGGCATAAAATATTTCCAGAGTTTAAATTTATATTTTATAAAATAAAGATTATTCACTATTTCTGTAAAAATTATTTCTCTGTCAGGAAGAAATTTATAGCAAAATGACTCATTCCAGATGGAATGGATTTGCCTATAAGAAAGAAAAAAAAATTCTGATGATTGAAATTCAGGCATAAAAAAATTTAAAGAACAATCTATCATAGATATTACAGATGGAATTCTTTTATTAGTTCAAAGAGAGGACAAATTTACTGTAATTTTCTTTCCAAGATATTTATAATATGATTCTAATGTTTCCCATATCTCTTCAAGTTATTTTAACATGATTTGTAGATTATAGAAGAAATTGCTAATATAGTGCTAAGTTTACGTTAGGAAGAATTTTGAAATTACCAGGCCTTTCATTTAATTTTCAAAGAAAAGATTTATTATTTCTATGATTTTAATTAAGCATTTAACCAGGTGCATTATATACAAAATCACAATTCACAAATATATAAAGTAATAAATAGTCAAGATGACATATGAGAAATATCCATTGTTTTATAATTCTTACGTTATAATCTGAGCATTGGATGTATTTCAAAGTTATACTGTTGCTCTCATAACTCATGGAATATAGTTTGTAATAACAATCATCTTCTCAAATTGGTCATTACCAAAGTTAATGACCTGGTTATTAGAACATCAACCTTGGCTTTGCCTCAGTCTCTTAATTAACACATCTGTCATTTATTACTAGTGGCTAAGAATTTCTGTGTAAAGGACAGCTCCAATAATGATGGCACCATTAAAGCGACATCTCTATATATTTGAATGGATCATCAAATTTGCATTGGCCTATCACAAACAAGATCCTGTGAGGCTTTAAGTAGTTTTGGCAGCTGCAAATAGTGAAATCCAAATATCAAATAGAATAGCATCAGCCTCCTTTGTGGAACATTTGCATTGAAAATTATTTATCATCATTGTTCAGAAGGATAATCTGACAAAACCGTTTTCTGTACCTTCACATGCAGATAGCCACCTCTACCACTGATAAACAAACCTGCACAAAGTATAAGCTCTTCTAGGTGCATATATACTCTTCTGCCATATGCATTCTTTCTATCATTGGACAAATATTGTGTAGTTACATTTACATAAATGCCATTAGCTACTTAATAGCCTATCAGTATTTCCAACTGAACATGCATAATACATCCAGGCATTGAAATACTAGCATTTTTCTTTTTATTTTTTTCATGCTTTTACATAATTTTAATATTTTTTATTAATACAAAAACATTTATTTAAATAATAGTGAAAACTCTCTAGTTTTTCTTCATTTGAATTTTTTGAGAACATACTGTGCCAGATACTATTCCAGGCAACGAGGACATATGAAACACTAGCCTTTTTAAAACAGAAAACATAGAATTATAATTTCCTTAAAAAGAACTGGTATTCAGTTTTTAAATACTCATTTCAAAACTAGACTAGCAGATCACAACATATTGACAAACACAACAAAAGAAAACAAAAACAAAATAAAACTCAGACTCCTATATTAATTTTTGTTCTTTAAAATGTATTGAAAATTAAATCAATAAACATCTAGCAAAGTTCTAATGTCAAAAGAAAAATGATGTTAAACTCTCATGTAACATATATCCTCTCAAATAATCTTGTAAAAACATAGGTCACTGGCAAATTATGTTTTACTGTCTTTTATAAGGGATAAATGCATTTCATTATTATTTAAAATCCATTTTTAAGTATCAGGAAAAGGCTAATTCAGTAAAGAAATTTTGCAAGGTGCAGTATCCTAAGTCCATGTGTTCCTTATGAATCCAGGATTCCTGGGGCTTTGGGAAGGATACAGGTCTATAAAATCATACTATTGACTTCAAATGATGTTATAAAATTTAAATAATGCAATGATGCCAAAGTAACTATTTATGCTGGCCAGGCTTTTAACTCTGATGAGCTCTGTATTAGAGAAATATAAGAAATTTATTAATTTTCTATTAGCATACTTTTAGGAATTAATTTATATAATTAAATATTAAAAGGAAACACAGTGAACAAATTGTTTCTATTTGTAATTATCAAGGCAGTAGATAGACCGGAAATCAATAATACAGTGAATTGTAAGTATAATTTTCTATCTACTGCCTTCAGTGACTTCTAGACCCATGACCATTTGTGCATGATTTGACCCCTGTCTTATTTCTTCAGTCTCATTTTCTTCCTCTTCCTTTGTCTTAATCAGTCTACTTTTGGCCTCTTGAAAATACTAGGTTTACTAACATTTACCTACAGCCCTGCTAGCCTAATGTTTGTAATACTTCTCTCTACTTCATTAAGCTCTTCTTTGAAATGTCAACTCTTTAGGGATTTTCTTCAAAGGATTAATTTCTATATGATATTATCTTATTTACTCATAAATTGGGTTTATTCTTTTTTATCCACTAGAATATAAGTTCCTTTAAAGCAAGGTATTTGACTCTCAGGCTTGCTAACATATCCCTGGTATCTCACATCAAGTCTAACAAAGAGATTAAAACACAGTTACAGAAATATTTATTTTCAAATAACTGATGTTTTTACAGTGTTACAGAATTTTTTAAATTAGTTATAATTATATATATTCAAAGAAAAAATATTAATTGTATAGTTAGAAGTGCAAAATATATATATAATATATATATATAATTACGTATTATAATATATATTATATATATAATACATATATAATTATGTATATATAATACATATATATATATATATATATATATATATATATATATATATATTATAAAAATCTCCACACAACCAACAACAACCAAATCAAGATAGAGAACATGGATAATAACTTTTGAAATGTAAATGGGAACTATTTCTTTTAAAAAGCAACTCTGGATCAGATATTTTGCTTTCAAAATGAATTTATGGAAATCCCTAAGGTAAAAGATAATATCTTGCCTAGTTGGTTGACTTGGAATTATGACATGGAAATATTGCTTTTCTTTGGAATACACCTTACAAATCAAAGCTACAAAGGTGAAAAAAAAAAAGACAAGTTAAAAAAGAATGAAAAGAATGTAAAAAACCCCATAAGATTAGGTTCATCTTTCCAGGTTATTTATTTTGATTGTGTGAGTGTGGTTGGGTTGAGACTTCTGAATTTTTAAAAAATGTATATACCAATGGGAGGTACTTAAATAAGTTTCATGGGTCTGTTGGGCTCAAAGTTTAACTGAAAATCTAATCTGAAACTTCTAAAGGTTGTCAAACTGCAAAGAAGAGAATACTGTGTTTGATGTTCATTTCAGGTAGGGTAACCTTATATCCTGGTTTGCCCAAGAGAGCCCTGTTTGAGCATATCCACTCCATTGCAACTGTTGGTAATACCCCCTTCTGTTCTAAAAAAGTGTCTGGATAATAAATTATATGTTCATCCAACTTTTTTGCACCCTTTTTTGAGAACGATAAGTACTGATCTTTGGGTTCAGTGAAGCTCTTTTAGCTCTCGACTGCTTTTTTTACTAGATCATAGATTTTGATTTTAAAAAGCAGTTGCACTTTCAAGAACAGGAGACAACACAGCAGACATTGATTGCTGCATTGACCTCATTATGTTGATAAGGGCATTTGTGAATATTGTCTAAGTTAAGGTAATAAACACCCCAGGTGGAAGGTTAATGACACATTTAGCACCAGTGGGGTGCCGGACAGTTTTTCACAGAAAAACCAGTTCAAGCTGGTAAACCTTCTGTCCTGTCCATGTAGAACACAAAACGCATCAGGTTTCTACAAATGGGAATACAATTTAAGAAGAGGCAAACAGCATGCTGAGAATTCAGCAATTGGCTGACTACATTGTTTTGCCAAAGAATAACAAACTTAAAATGTTGTCAAGTCATTTTTAACAGCGATTTTCTATAATCTTTTGAGCCTCCTGCTATGACTGTGCTAATCTAGATCTTACAGCTAGCTGACACCAAAGAGAGCATTATGACAAATTTATGAACTGATGAGTCATTTTCTATATTCGTTCAGCTAATGAGCAAAACAAGTCATTATTTTTTAAGCCTGATTATCACTCCCCTTTTTATACAAGAAGTCCATACTAATTCTGCTAATTTGCTTTCCCACAAAAATCACCCTATGCTAACAGTTTCTATAGGCTAAAGATACCGGGCACCCTCAAAATTGGAAAGACCTGTATGTATAATGTCTCAATGACAAAAAAAATCCCTACATTTTGGCCTTAGAAAATACTGCTATCACTACAAATTAGAATCTCAATACTTAAAATCATATTAATTATCAGTAGCTTTCACATGCATGCTTTTGAACAATTAATCAAAATACCATTGACTTCTTTTTTTTTTAAAGAGAGAGTGAGAGAGGAGAGAGAGAGAGAATATTTTAATATTTATTTATTTTTAGTTGGCGGACACAACATCTTTATTGGTATGTGGTGCTGAGGATCGAACCCGGGCCGCACGCATGCCAGGCGAGCGCGCTACCGCTTGAGCCACATCCCCAGCCCCACCATTGACTTCTTACTAAAAGGGATAAACAATCTGAAATTACACACTGGGATAGCACAACAGAGGAGAAACATATGATTGGTCCTTCTTATCTTCAGGTTCTACATCAGCAACTTCAACCAACTGTGTCAAATATCTATACTAAACATGTATGGATTTTCCCCTCGTTATTATTCTGTAAATATTATAGCATAATGACTTTTTATGTAGAATTTACATTGGATTTAGGTATTCTAAGTAATCTAGAGTTGTTTTAAAGTATATGAGAGGATATAGATAAGTTACATGCAAACTCTATACCATTTTATATAAGGAGCTTGGTAATTCATGTATTTTGGTATCCACAGGGGTAGACAGTCCTGGAACCAATTCCCCATGGATATCAACCACAGCTGGTGCACACTATGATTTAGGAAGATGAATGTAAAATGTAAAATTACAGTTCATATTCTTTACTGCAAGAAATGATGCAGTAAAGAATATGAACTGAATGAGTGAAAATGACAGGACATTTGGCAAAATTCAAGGGAGAAGGGGGTTCCCTATGAACTTGGACCAAGTTGCACTTCATCTAAGGTAACAGTAGTTTTCAGTTCTACTCAAATTTCTGCAACCCAGGGAAGCATGACAAACACAATGCTCTATTTCATTTGGACTGTATGTGTTTGTTTGTTTAAATACAGGGTGTGAGTTTGATATTAGTTTCTGAATATGTCTATGGAATTTCGGTGTCCCAAGTAATTTCTTTCCCCAGCATGTTTTTTTGTGAAATCACTTCTTGATTCTTGAATGCACTATTGAGACAATGAAAGATAAATTCTTAGAATTATTGTGAATAATGTAAAAGGCAGTCAAGAAGGAAAGAGGAATACTTTGAATGACCATTTTAATTTTCAGATTTTTACTATCTTTGCAGTGAGAAATTATTTGAAACTATCATATTCTAAAGTTAATCAATGTTTGATGGAAGCATATAAGAATATAAGCAATTACATATTTGAAGAGAAGGTATTGTAATTAATGATTTTAATTAATTCAAAACATCATTAACAGTATTAAATACCTTTCTAAATATGAACATTTTGTGTTAGTAATAGCAAATAGAAGAATTGGGCAACAAATACAATTCAATCTTGTTTATAATACCAGGTCTTAGATTAAAATTTGTCTGTACATCATTTTTGGTAGGCAGAGTAATACTCCTTTCTGTCCCTTAATGATATCCACAGCTTAATTCCTAGACTCTGTGAATATGTAAATTTACATTTCTAATTTACACTATAAAAAGGAATTTTCAATGTGATGGAGAACTCAGAAATACATTATCATAGATTAATAGGGTGGGTGTAACCTAATTGAATACATTCTTAAATTATACAACCTTTTTTAGTTGTGTCTAGAGAGGGGAAGACATGACTGAAGAAGAATCATCAGAGAAATACAAAGTTATGGCTTTAAAAATGGAGGGGGAAAAAAGCCAGGGTCAAGAAATATGGGTGGCCTTTTCGAATATGCAAAAGCCAAGAAATTGCTACGATTCTCCTTTGAGCTTCCAATAGTGATCATAGATTTGCCAGCACCTTGTTGTTGGCTCATTGAGATCTATGTTAGACTTTGCCTTGGTATGATCTGGAATGTTCCCCAAAGGTCCACTGAAGACTTGGTTTTAATACAGCAATGTTCGGAGCTAGGTCTTTTTGATTCAAACATGAGGATTATGACCCAATCAGTGAATTGATACCTTGATGGAATGATATACCATGATATTGATGCCTTTGGGGGATAGGAAGGAACATTATTCTACCCTCCAAAAATGGTGATAGTGTAGATAAATTAATTGAATGGACTATTGGGAGGTGATGCAAACTAGGAGATGAGGTCTAGTTGGAGGAAGTAGGTCACTAGAGGTGTGACTTGGAATGATATATCTTGCCCTAGCCTCCCTCTTTTTCCTTTTTCTTTCTTCTACCTTCCTCCCTCTCTCTCTCTCTTTCTCCCTCCCTACCCTTCCCCACTGCCCCTCCCCCCTCCTGCCTTCCTCTTCTCTCATTTTCTCATTCTCTTCTTCCTGGCCACCATGAAACAAATAACTCTGCTCTGTCATGATATACTGCTTTGCCTCAGGCAAAGAAACATTGGAGCCAGTAGACCATGAACTGAAACTGCTGAAAACTTGTGGCAAAATAAACCTTTAAGTTGATTTTCCCAGGTGTTTTCTCACAGAAATGGAAAACTGACTAACACAGACTTCTAATCTGATTTTTTTTGCTTTCTTCTTCTCTCCCTCTCTCCCTTCCTTTTCCTTTCCTTCCTTCCTCCTTCCCATCCTTCTTTCTTCTCATTCTCCAGTTCCTGCCTTTTTCTGGTGGGAGTTACCAGAGATTAAACTCAGGGGCACTTGGCCACTGATTCACATCCCCAGCCCTATTTTGTATTTTATTTAAAGATAGAGTCTCCCTGATTTGGCTGGTTTTGAACTAGAGATCCTCCTGTCTCAGCCTCCTGAGTCACTGGGATTATTGGCCTGTGCCATCAGGCTGGGTCTAGTTCCTTCCTCTCATAAATAAAATTGAATAATTTTGTGAGTTTGACATTTGTGAAGATTCAATAGTGCATAGTATACAAAAGATCTTTACTTGCCATGCCTCACTTTATCCCCACACTGTTACATAGATATTAATAACTTCATTTTATAAATTAAGCAACTAGGAAAAAATTAAGTGTCTTGTTTAAGAGTACAGAAAAAACTCTACTGCAGAATTCTATGAAAAAATTCTAGAAAAAGTGCCACTTAGTAGCTTTAATGCATGGAGTAACACAGACTTTCAAAGTATCGGAGTTCCTCAGAACATTATTCATGCCATAACTAAAAAGATTTACTAGTTGGAAAGTTTATTATATTTTGGTTTGATTGTAAAAAGCAATGATTTAATGTACTATTTAATCAGTTTTCAGAAATAACTTGTGCCAGTCTAATTGTTGTTTAATCTGCAAACTATTTCTTGATTGTTTCAAATATTCTTACTTGGTTTTATCCTACAAACTCATCTATTTCTCCTAATTTAACTGTACTATGATATAAATAATATAAAATAGGAAATAAACAAATAAAAATTTTCCATTTAAAATAAGATATACTAAAACAGACTGTAGAATTATTAATATATATATATATATTTAAATATTTTTAGTTATAGATGGATATGATAGCTTAATTTTGTTTATTTAGTTTTATGTGGTGGTACTGGGATCAAACCCAGGGACTTACATATGCTAGACAAGTTCTCTACCACTGAGCTATAATCCCAGCCCTATAATATATATTTTTAAATCTTTCCAATTAAACTGATGGATTTTTATTTTTATTACTCTGGTTTTTATTACACACTGATTTATTATATATCTAAAAATTTATGACTGTTTTTCTCATGATGTATTTTATGTATTGCCTGAAAATTTGTTTTTAGAGTTTAGACATACAGTTACTTAGTTCTCATATTCACAGAAATTCAGAGAATTTATATCTTAGTTCTTTCTGTGTCCCCTGAGAGAAAAAAAATCTACTTTTTTAAAAATGTAAATTCCCTCTTTTTCTCTGTTAAGAGTAAGACATAAATGACTTTCTCCTAATAATTTAAGTGCTATTAACTCTTGAGAGCACATCTGAATATTTTTTTTCTTTTTTAGTTTCTACAACATTAATTATTATTAAGTTCATTATATAAAGCCTGAATTAATTTAACAGAGTCATGAGATGGGAGGGAAAGGGAGAGAAAAGGGAAATTGCATGGAAATGAAGGGAGACCCTCATTGCTATACAAAATTACATATAAGAGGTTGTGAGGGGAATGGGAAAATAAACAAGGAGAGTAATGAATTACAGTAGATGGGGTAGAGAGAGAAGAAGGGAGGGGAGGGGAGGGGGGATAGTAGGGGATAGGAAAGGTAGAAGAATACAACAATTACTAATTGGGCATTATGTAAAATTGTGGATGTATAACCGACGTGATTCTGCAATCTGCATTTGGGGTAAAATTGGGAGTTCATAACCCACTTCATTCTAATGTATGAAATATGACGCTAGCAGTTAGAGAAATGCAAATCAAAACTACCCTAAGATACCACCTCACTCCAGTAAGATTGGCAGCCATTAGGAAGTCAAACAACAATAAGTGCTGGAGAGGATGCGGGGAAAAGGGCACTCTTGTTCATTGCTGGTGGGACTGCAAATTGGTGCAGCCAATTTGGAAAGCAGTATGGAGATTTCTTGGAAAGCTGGGAATGGAACCACCATTTGACCCAGCTATTCCCCTTCTCGGTCTATTCCCTAAAGACCTAATAAGAGCATGTTACAGAGACACTGCTACAACGATGTTCATAGCAGCACAATTCACTATAGCAAGATTATGGAATCAGCCTAGATGCCCTTCAATAGATGAATGGATAAAAAAAATGTGGCATTTATACACAATGGAGTATTACTCTGCATTAAGGAACGACAAAATCATAGAATTTGGAGGGAAATGGATGGCATTAGAGCAGATTATGCTAAGTGAAGCTAGTCAATCGTTAAAAAACAAATACCAAATGACCCCTTTGATATAAGGGGAGTAAACAAGGACAGGGTAAGGACGAAGAGCTTGAGAAGAAGATTTACATTAAACAGGGATGAGAAAAGGGGAGGGGAGGGGAGGGGAGGGGAGGGGGGATAGTAGAGAATAGGACAGACAGCAGAATACATCAGACACTAGAAAGGCAATATGTCAATCAATGGAAGGGTAACTGATGTGAAACAGCAATCTGTATACGGGGTAAAGTTGGGAGTTCATAACCCACTTGAATCAAACTGTGAAAGATGATGTATTAAGAACTGTGTAATGTTTTGAACGACCAACAATAAAAAAAAAAAAAATGAGCCTCAAGGAAGATCTTAAAGAGAATCTAGAGGCCATAAAAATACAGGCAAAAAAAAAAAAAAAGAAATATGATATGTCAAGAGCTTTGTAATGTTGTGAACAACCAATAAAAAAAATAAAAAATTAAAAAAAAATAAAATGAAATAAAGACTCATAAAGAGCTGGTACAAAAAAAAAAAAAAGCCTGAATTACCTTGCAAATTGTTATCCTTCCTGCAGCATATAGTATTAAATGCTGATAATTAGAAGTCTGCATAGTATTTTTACAGTACACTCTGAGCAATAGAAATTCCACTTCAAAGGCCTTAGCTCTTATGGTTATATAGTAAAATGTGTTTTCCATGTATTTGATAATAGATTTTTTTTCTCTTTTTTGTGGTGTTGTGGATTGAACTCAAGGCCTTGTGCATGCAAGGCAAGCACTCAACCAACTGAGCTATATCCCCAGCCCATGATAATACAGAGTTTTTTAAAAAGTATTTTAAAGAGAAGAGATTCCCTAATACAGTTTCTCACCAATACAAATATTTCCATTTATATGAAAGCAAGAACCAGCGTGAGTATTGCAAGATTTTCTAAAATACCATCAGATCATCAGACATTAAAAGATTGAAAGAATGAACAGATGTGGACAAACCAATGTAAAACAATAACTTCTGACTCATGCTCTTTCAGAGGAATACCCCTTCAGGTGATGTTTCCCAGGGTTCAAGGATGTGGGATAGTGATGGTGGTAATATCCCGTCAGGGTTCTTAGTGGTATTATAGTCTTCACCGTTAGTGGACATGTTTCCCATGACTCATTGAACATCAGCTACTTATTTTCAAGGCAATATGGAACAAGGAAACTCAAGAAGAACCACAAATATATATTCAGATAACAAGTAAAATGGGTAGTTACACCTATGTTGCTGCTCTCCTCTTTTGCTAAAGAGTATTTGAGGGTATTAAATGAAAATGACCTGTAAATTCCATTTACCTGTAAACTTCTTTGGTTCACATGTACTCTACTTCTAAAAATGACTTTTAATTCTGGAAGCACTAGGCAGATGTTGTTCTGAAAAGGCAATGCTAAAAACAGAATTATTCTGTTACACTGTCAAATAAATCCATGGCCATTTGTTCCAGGGCTCCCTGGGAGTCATTACAATGTGTCAGAAGATTTTTTTATTCATTGGTTTGATCAAGAGCAATTGAAAGTCAGACTTGTTTTCCCTGGAAGGTGCCCTGGTTCATGAGTGAACAATTAAGAGTTTCATACAACTAGATTTTTTTTTATGTGTGTGTGTGGACTTACATAAAAGTAACAGCACTCAGTATATTTAAAAACCGCCAAAGGAAGCTTTTCATCTGTTGTTGTTAAATGCCCTGGAGGATTCTAAAGCTCCTTCCTCAATAATAATCTTATCAAAGTACTGTTGCACAAAAACAAGTGGGATTGGATGGTTGAAGAGAATGAAAAGGACATTTGGGCTACTCAGCATGGAGAGAAAATAAGTTGCCAGAATAAGTGAAGAGAAGCTATGGAGCAAAGGGTAAATACTAGTGAAAGTACTTCTTTCTGTTATTCTTTGTATCATTGCCTGAGCTTTCTTTGTTTTTATGCTGTAGTAGCTACATTTTAGTCCTTTTAGGTTGCCTGAAGGTAAGATGTGGGAGTATTAGAGGCTGATGCATAGGATGGGAACTATTGCCCAGGAAAGGATGATGATCATTTAACTAAAGTAACCCTGCAATGTTATGTTGGGATATTTCTTATATTGGTTTCCAAGGGCTACTGTAAAAGATGATCACAAAGTGAGTGACTTCAACAACAGAAACCTTCTCTCGCAGTTCTGAAATCAGAGTATCAACTGATGGGTTCTTCCTAGAGCTCTGAGAAGAATCTCTTCTATGTCTCTACTCCAATTTCTGGGGTTTGCTGGAAATCCTTGGCATTCCTCATCTGGTAGCTGCACCACTCCAATCTCTGTCTCTGTTGTCACCTGGGCTTCTTCTGCTGTGGGTCGATGTGTCCTGATTCTCTTCTTCAGGATACCATTCGTTGGATTTGGGGCCCACCAAAATGAAATTTTGTGGCATATTAAATTAACTGACTAAATCTTAAAAAACCCTATTTCCAAATAATGGCACTCTCTGAGATTCCAGGTAGACATGTATTTGGAGGGAACACATTCAACCTTATTAATTCCTCACACTCAGCACCATGAAGATTATCTGAAAGAACACCAGATCCATTGCATTCCTAATAACCTCATATGGCCTTTTGTCAGTGATTGTGGAAACAGATTTCCCAGGTATTCTGTTTCTATTTGTAGTGTGATTCCTTACTCTTGCCTCTATGGGTTATGTGGTATGTCTGGAAATTAAATATCTATCTATCTCTGGATTTATCCTGAATTTTCAAGATTCTCTGAAATGGTAAAATGAAGTATCCTTTTAATAATCTTGGAAGAGAATTTATTAAAAGATTCCCTGATGTAATTTTATGCTTATAAATTTGTTAGAGTATATTTTTATATCTCTTGTTATATTAGGACATTTTCCTGATGAAATGAGAACAAAAGCAGCTTGTTTCTTTTCACTGTGTTGAATGTACAATATATGATAATGGAAAAAACAGTTTTTACAATTTTTTAAATGAACACTGTGGACTCTTCTACAGAATATATAGCTGTGGCTCAATTCTGATTGCAACACATAGGATTTTTAGATTTGTATAAGACAATGTCAAACTCTTTCAAAATTCTTATTGAGGAACAGGTTTTTAAAAATAGGTGTAAAGCAATTTATTTAAAATAGTTTGAGTTTTGAGGGGGCTAACACCTCACACAATTCCACAGAATTCTAATTTCAAGGTTTGTTGTTTTGTTATAAAATGTAACTGTTCATGTTGAACTAGAAATCTAGCTTTTTTCACCTTTTATATGACAGATACAATTAATTGCTTTGCTGTTTAATCTCAACAAAGAACTAACTACTTGTTTATTAGTGCTTCCTGTTATTCACAAATAGAGAAACAGGACTTTGAGTCAATCAACTCAAGGGCAATAGATACAGTCTTGTACAGTAATAATTTTGGTACTAAGTGCCTACGATAAGTTCATATACAGTGAATATAATTCAGTAGAGTGCCAAAACATCCCTCAAGGAGACCAATGCTGCATTCTTCAGCTGGTAAAGGGTTATTAAGTTATTAATACTCTCAAATATAAATCTTTATCTTTAGTATAAAATAAAGAATGATTTCCACTATTACTTTTTTTTAAGTTTTGGTACATTGTAAAGTATAATAGTAGAATATAGGTTAGGGGTTAGAAATTGATTAGGAATAAGAAGATAAAGCTTCCTATAATTTCTTTAGTTGATAATGTATATTGCCAATGTATTTTTACTTTCCTATTTCTTTATTTCTAAAAGTTATAATAATTATACAGACACATACAAATGTTTAGATGCATTTTGTTCATTGAATTTCATTCTCTATATAATATCACAAAAATATCACTTCAGTGGGAACCAAATTGACTTTCAGCCAGCTATTTTTCATCAGTTATAAAATATCTGTTATACAAATAGGAAACTGGAAGGTGGTCTCATCTGGTTAATGTTGGATTGCTAATTACAAAGATTCTTAAATTTTCCCTCCGTGCTTTTCATCAACCTGCTTAGCTATTATCTATGTGCATGCATCTACCTGTCACTCAAATTAACTGGTCAGGTTTTGAACATAGATACGCATCCTCTTTGTGCTGAGAGATGCAGGAGGGAAGCTTACTCAGCAACAAATTCAAAGTCATAGAGTTTGCTGTTGTGAGCTAAATAATAATCCTTCATCCTACATTGAATTTCTTCCTAAGGTAGACAGAAGAAGAAAATAAGAGATAATAAAATAAATTCACCACTGTTTACTATAAGAATATTCTCTTGCCAATGAGATTAGGCTATTAATATGAGGGGCAGCACAATATTACATTTCAAAGTGTCTTTGTTTTTATTGTTCTTAATACATTTGTGTGATGTTGAATAAGAAAAATCAAAATAATTAAACAGCTTCAAATGATACATATTTGCTGCCTTGTAAAATATAAATTCACATAACGTTAGAGCTTAAAGGTCATTGGAGCCCCACTTCCTCATTTAATGTAGGAAATATAATACTCAAAGTGGCTTATTCAAGATCAGAGTGAAATTTTGGATAGACTCCGAATGTCTTACTTTTTTATTCATCTTTGTTGTTCTTTTTGACTATTAGTCCATACAAATTAGTATTTTTAGTACAGACTTTGAGATGTTTTTAACCCAACATTTAGCACAGTAGTGTTCATGTTTTCTCTTAGATGGCTGCTCTTAGGAACCCAGATCAAAATAATCAGAAATGGAACATTTGACTTGCTGTTGTGATTAGAATTCCTAACATTTATAATTGCTGTTTAGGTCATCTAATGCAAATTGATCTTCAAAATAAAAGCATTAATCTAAGAAATATTGAGGAAATTATCCCATTGGAAAATGAGGCTACGAGTACATGATTTAATGAAGCCATATTTAATACCTTGGCAAAATTTGGCCTACTTTAGGCCTACTCTATAAATATGTACCAAAAAAGCCAATTAAAAAAGATATGTAATACAACCTACTTCTCTTTTCACATCTAAAACCTATATTAACTCAGATTTTCTGTTTTCTTTTAACTTTGAATAAAGATCTGAGTTAAAAATGGCATAGTAGCTTTAATAATGAATTCCTTGGTCTTTGTCAAGTTATCACAATATTAATGTCATTTAAATGTAATGTTTTTGTCTATGAGTATGAATTAAACATGGATTTAATTTATTATCAGCATATGCCTAGTGGCCAGTTTATAAATTATATTGCTGCTGAGTTGAATTATTATAAGTAAGAGTGTGCTAAGTGTCAATTGATTATTCCAGGTAGTCAATATTTTTTAAAGGGGGAATTTTTAGTTGAATAATAGCAGATGAGTTTTATTTTAAAGTTGTAATAGTAGATGTTTTTTAAAAATGTATTGATCTAAAAATACACTGTCTTCAGATTAACATAGAAATGTGGTTTGAATAAATTATCTTGTTCTAATTTGCAAATACCATTAGACTGAGCATCTAAAATTATATGTAACAAGGGTTACTATAAATTATTTTCCCTGTGATGAAGGTCTGTGTCACCTGTCAAACATAAACAAATCTAACAAACCAACCATTGATCATTATGTAAAATCATGTTTTCAATATTTCAGTGGATAAATTATCATGAGTGGGAGGAAAAGTCCAGACCTTAAACAAATGTTAAAAGCAACAACAACAATAACATAAAATACAGAAAACAAAACCCATCATTCTTTCATAGTCCAAGAAATGATTGCGAAGTATTGTGAATTATAAAATTTAAAAAATCTAACACTTTGAATCTCTGTATTTGTGCTTAATATTTAATCAAAGATCTCTTGTTTTTTCAATTAATATGTAATTGAATTGTTTCTAGTACTAATGTGAGGACTATGATAAATAAATATATCTTCCATCATATGCATCACAGATTCTATCATTTATCCATCCATCCTTCCATCCATCCAACAATCCAGATATTTTTTCTATCTACCTATCTCTTCATCTGTTCATCTTGCTTCCATGAAAGATGTTGGGGATGTCATAAATATTTTTCTACTTAAGCACATTATCTTTTAGAGGTACCTGAAAGAATTTTAAGCTGAGCCATAAATTCTACCTTAATATGTTATCGTGCTTCTTGATACTACAGGAATATATTCTAATGTAGTGATTTTCATAGTCTGAAAACAAAAGGAATTTATAGAACAAACTTGCATTTTTGGTGTTGAACTGGTAGGAAACCATGTCATCATTTAGTTTGTGTAAGTATTACATAAAAGCATCTATTTAAAGTTGGCTGAGAAAGTCATATTTATACATAAGGAAATGTCATAGATTTACTTACTTATTATTCAGTGGTTAGTAATCTTTAGTACTTTTTTTAAGGTCTTCAATTACTTATTATGTGAACTTGAATCTGGATGGGGAAATTTCTGAGGTGTGTATAGTACAGGACTGATTATAGTGATCATACACTTAACTGAGATTGTTGTGCTGGTTTCTAAGGATTTGAAGAATACTGTGAAGCAGTAACTGATTTTGTAATTGTTTTGTTGTTACTAGGTGCATAGCACATTTTAAAAACATCAAGAAAGTAAGGAAAACTTGAGTTAAGATCATTGGAGTGAAGGGCTCCTTTTCATGGGTGAACAAATACACACAAGGGCAAATTCAGTGTCCCACAAGTCATTGTCCTTCCTTCTGTCTTCTTCCAATTGTGGACTGAAAAGTAACCTCAGAAAATGTTATATAAGAAAATATTTGTAAACATATAAGTACATTTCTTGTCTTCTTCCCACACCATTTTCTCACTTCATCTCCATTTTAAGATGTAGAAAAGTTCTCATTTGCATTTCTTCATTTTTAAATAAATTACTATGAATTACCATGTGCACAGGTAGAAAGGGACAACGAAGCCGGAAGGTTTCTCCTCTCCCTGAAGTAATATCTCTTCTTTCTGTTTTGTATTTGAGTCTTTTAAAGGTCTTGATAAAGGTTCTCTCAATTTTATTCATCTTTTCAAAACATCAAACTCTTGGTTTCATTGATCATTTTATTTTTTTTTCTAATCTCTATTTCAGTTATGTCTTGTCTGATTATAATTATTTTCTTCTTTTCATTATCTCTGGGCTGAGTTTTTTTCTTCCAGGTTTTTATGTGCTGGATTAGTTTGTTTATTTAATAGCTTTGATTACTTATTTGATATCTTTTTCTTTTTTCTTCGTGTACTAATTTATGTACACTTCCCCCTTGGAACTGCTTTTGGTGCATTACATGTTCTGATATGTTGTACTTTCATTTTCATTTGTCTCAAGATATTTTTTTAAATTCCCATTTGATTTTTTCTTTTACATATTGATTGCTCAGGAGCCTGTTGCTTAATTTTTATACATTATGTACATTTTCCAGATTTCCTTTTGTTACAGACTTCCAGGGTCTAACATATGGTTACAAAAAAAATACTTCATATAATTTCAATCTTCATAAACTTGTTTAGATTTATTTTCATGGCCTAACATATCTATCCTGGGAAATATTTCATGTGTGCTGGAAAATAATGTGTGTTCTGTGGATACACAAGCAATATTCTGTGTATGTCTATTTGTTCCACTTGGTCTATAATATAGCATAAATCTTTTTTATTGATTTTTCTCACTTAATGATATATTCATTGTTGAAGACAGGGTATTGAAGGCAACTATTATCATTGTATTGTAGTCTCTCACCCTTCAGATCTATGAATATTTGTATTTGTCATATGGGACACAATAAAGAAATAGAATAGACTCTGGGAGGAAAACCTATGGAACCTCAAATGTTTTTTTAAATTATCTGTTTTTAGCTGATGGTGAGTGAAAAAAAAATATTTATTTTTATTTCTGAGACTTCATACACCTTTATAATTATATATATATATATACACACATATACATATATATATATTAATTTGCCTTAAACATTCAGCATATTTTAAAATTCTATAAAAATTTTGAAATAGTATATGAATCTTACTTCCATTATAAGTTACTTTCATGACCTTGGACAAATCTGACTCATTTTGGTCTGGCAAAGATTTTTATGAACAGATTCAGATATAATGCATAATTAATGACTTTAAACATTGGATGATTAGGAAATACTAGCCAGAATAAAACATACTACCACGATATTTAAAAAAAAGCAATACTGATATTCACTTGTATCTATATATGTTTACCTATAGATAGTTAAATAGATACAGATCTGTTTTATTTTCAGTGCAGGTATATCACATATCTACATTGCCAACTCTTGCTTTAGACATTTGAGATACATTAGTGAATAAAACAAAATACCCTCTCATTTGAGTTACCTTCTATCAGATAAAAAAGACAATAAAATATGGACATGATATAAAATATGTTTATCATAGGTGAGAAAAAATGTTCTGGAAGAAAGGAAACAGGGTATATAAGTTTGGGTGTGTGGGAGGGAGTACTATGATTTTTAGGGGGGTTGAAAGGTAAGGAAAAACCTTTCCTCACTCATTATAAGGGTCAAGGCTAACACTTCTATAACAAAAGACATATTAACAACAGTAAAGTACAACCAACTATTTAATCAAAGTTTAATGTAACATAAGAGTATTCAGAAATGAAGACCCATAGACCCAGGGAAAATTGCCTGTTTTATTTTTTCCCCCAACTTTATTGAGATATAATTAACATAAACACTATATATAATTAAGGAATATAAAGTGATGTTTGTTATACATACATTTGTTCACAACATGGATCAACCTACAGAATATTATCTAATAAAATAAGAAAGGTACAGAAAAGAGAAGTATTGCATGATCTCAGACTCTTAAGAAGATGAACTGTAAGAAGCAAAGGATAGAACCATGTTTTCCAGAGGCTGGATGTGGGGAGATGTTGGGCAAAAAGTATAAAGTGTTAGGATGAGTAAGTTCTGGAGACTTAATGTACAGCATTGTAACTATAGTTAATAATACTATATCATGTACTTGCAATTTGCTGAGAGTAGATCTTAAATATTGCCAAAACTGCCTGTTTTTAAGCTTAGGTTCAAAGAAGGATGGACAACTGTGTAGAAATGGATTTGACAGATGGGTGTAACCAATAGACTGAGAGAGGAAGCCCAACAGTGCTTGTCTACTCAGTTGTTCCTGGCCTCTCTGTGTAGCATTGCTTTTTCCCCAAGTGAGGGGAGAGGAGAATTCTAACTTGTATACCCACCTTGGGGAAGGGAAATTTTGGTTTCTGTGCCTGTTTAGAGGAAAAAATGGAGCAAGAGAGAGAAAGGGATGAAAAACTTTGAGACTTTGCTTCCTGGGTTGCACCCTGGGGCCTTTTAGTCTCCTTTCTGATTACCCAGCATGCCAAAGTGTCAGACTTTGTGATGTCATGTGTTGAACCCAACAGTTTCAAAGAAGATCTTGACCTCCAAGAATTTTACATTAAAGTGGGGACTTATTTGATCAATTATTACTAGGTGGGATTAGTTAGCTATCTTTTTAAAACAAGGAGGCATTGTTAAGAGTGAAAAGGAAAAAAAAATGGGAAGAGAGATATGAAGATGAGAACATAGATGGGAGAGAAGATGAACAAAAAGCTTAGCTGTATTTATTACTTTGCTAGCGGATCATTCATATCAAATACTGTCAGATATGTTTTTGAACTATTCTTTAAAATATAGGGTGTTCAACTATACAGTGTTTGAATTGTGTTATAAGCAAAAAGACCAATTTAAAAAAACTGTCAGTGTCCTATTCTCTCCTGATAAAACTATCTACTTATTTGTAAATGGAGGCATTTTTTTTTTCCCTAGAAAAATCTAATGTCAGGCAGCATCTGTTGCTTCTTCTAAAATCTACCAATGCCACTAGAAGATGTTCTGGAGACTGTCTACAGAAGAGAAAATGAATTGCACTTTAAAAATGGGTGAATATCAGCAAATGCTTCACCAACCTTACCAACTTCTCTGGACATAAAGCAAGAAAGCATTTTAATAAATGAAATTATGGAGGGAACCCAGATGTGAAACAACAGAGCCCAGCAGTATGGATGTGGAGAGCTCTGGGAGGGAAGTCGATTTCTGATTTCTGCCATTGTTCATTTCCAAGGCTCTAAATCTTGTGGATTTTCCTTTTCCTTACTTTTTTTTTTTTAAAAAAAGGAGTTAGATAAATCTTAAAGATTTTCCAAACCCTAAATGCTATAATTTTAATATGAAATAGTTTGCTTAATTCACATGCAGTTGTCAATTACAGGTCTTTCATTTGTAACCACACTCTCTCACTCCTAACCACACTCTCTAGCTCCAGTTAAGGATTCTGTTTATTACAGTGATGATGAGTAGGAGTTAAGTTTTTCTGTTTACTGAGGAATAGAACATGCAATCTGATAGTTATATTATTTAAATCTGTCTACTAATATCACTTGTAGAAAATTTAGATATCTACTTAATTCTTAACTAATTTAATAAGTCTTCATGGACAACCTCTATGTGCCAAATTCTGTTAAAGTGTGGGGGACAGATGTGTGAACTAGTCAGCCAAAGACTTTCTCTTTGTATAGTTTCTGTGAGTTTAGCATAGGTAAAAAGAGGAATTTTTTTCAGGCAATATGAGGTTATGTATTTGAAAACTTTTAACATGATAAATTCATTTACATGTAATATATAGAAGCAGGCAGAAGTGAAGAATTGTAAGTCATTCTATTTGAATTAATGTGCTATATCACCTCCAGAAATGTTCTGTGGATCATCATATTTCAATATTTGGCTACAGAAAATATTTGGAAAAATAAGACCTGTCAATTGCTAATATTTATGATAAGCTTTAAGAAAGGAAAATAAGAAGATCATGCCAATTTAAAGAAAAGTACCACATTTCCCAGCATGTGCTACAGTAATGATTTACACCTATTATTATCTAAAGTCAAATGGCTACCAGAATCTTATGCTGATTGAGTGTTACCATTGAAGACAACATAGAAACAAATGCCCAGATCAAACCGTTAAGTGCTGTCAGACACTAAAAGTCTTTGACAGATCTTGGTATATGAGCCAAGCTCATATATTTAACTCCATTTAAAGTACCAAGGCTACTATCAACAGATCATTTTGAAATGTGAAGTATTTAGAGAAGATATGGATGTTTAAAAATATGTTTCAGATAAATTCATTTGAAAAATCCTATTGAAATGACTGAAAAATTTCTTATGCAGTCCATATATTAAAGAAATGTATTAGAACTGGTTGGCTTGAAACACACTAGAATAATTCAGGAGAATTGGGGCTTTTAGAACTGACATAAATCAATGAGCATACTTACTCAGGATTATCTATGGGCAGGAAACAATCAATGAGTTTGGTGAAATTGTTTTTTGAAAGCACAGCACCTTTCTTAATTTATACTACAATATTAGTTTCTTTGAAAAAGGAGATTTTCAGACATATAGCATTTTAGCCTTATCCTTTTAGGTCAGCTGAGAAGAGAGAAAATAGCTTTTCCCAGGATGACTAGCAAATGCTTATTCCATTTCTAGGCCCCAAATGTGTAAAGTGCAGAGAAGTTTTAATAAAACCTCTGTCAAATCTTTATCTCCTTTTCTTTAAGTCTTTCCTTGTTGGTTGATTTTTAACCAAGAATTGATTTTAACTGACCTTGCTGTGGGGTAGGCCATTGAAGGTGGGTCCCTGGGGCTATGGGATTCCCACAGAGGTGAGGTGGATTTTAAAAAATGACCCTTAGAGATAAATCATGGCAAATATCAGGATGAATCTTATTTGACACTCAGTGTTGACTACTAGGATTTTCTTCCTTACATTTCATTTTCACCTCTCTCTCTTTCATTCTTACATTCTTTCATTCTTTCTGTAGCTGGCTGTGTGTGTGTGTGTGTGTGTGTGTGTGTGTGTGTGTGTGTATGTGTGTGTGTGTGTGTGTGAGCATGCACGCATATATGTTATAGAATTTTATTGTAACAATTTAACAATTCATCAATCATTAGATTATACACGTGAAGCTCAAGTTTACAAGGATCTCCAGCACCATTAAAAATCAATAGCAGTATTATGATTTTTGCTATTCCTAGACATTTTCGTTACCTATAATTGCTCAACTTAGCATTAGACATAGCAGCTAAAATAAAACTGGGGTGGGGGTTTGGGGAGATTGGGGAAGTATGCTACCAGGAACTTTGCAGGATCCTCTGGCATCAGCGGGGGTGACTTACACTGGATAGTCCATTTGTAAGAGTGCCTCTTCATTCATGTGCCTGTACCTTGCACATTGTGTTCTTTCTCCCTTGGCACATGGTAGTTCTCTTATCCTGTGTGGTTCCTCTGTGTGGCCTGGGATTCTCCCAGCACAGTTACCTCAGCATAGTCAAATGCTTTCATGTGGTTACTGACTTACCCAGAATGAGCGTTCTAAGAGAACTGGACAGAAGTGCAAGACCATCAGAACTCCAGCTTCTCCAGCCTTTGTACTCCAGAGCTTGCGCCAGTAGCCCCACAGTTTCTTGGGCCTTTTGCTTTAGACTGAGCTACACCATCAACTTCCCTAGTTCTAAGGCTCTTATATTTAGACTGTCATGTTATTGGCCATCCTCGTTCTCCAGTTTGCAGAAGGCCTAATATGGGACTTCTCAGTGTCTATAGTCACATAAGCCAAGCCCCCTAATAAATTCTCTATGTATGTATCATCTACCAAAGTATTATATCTATCTATCGATCTATCTATCTATCTATCTATCTATCTATCTATCTATCTATCTATCTATCTATCTAATATATCTTCATCACTACCTATGCATGCTATTGATTATACATCACTGCAGAACCCTAATACATACTCTAAACTGAATGTAACCATATGTAATTGGTCTAGACATTTGGGGAACCTATACTCTATCTTCAGATTGTCTTTTAGACTTACACATGCTGTTGCCCTGCTTGAGCCAAGGACTACACTCTATACATTTAGTCCGTAATCAGTAACCATTTGTCAAGTATATGCTAAGTTCCTGGGACTATTCTAGATTTTAGAGATTAAAAACATGAATAAAACTTTCCTTTCCTTCTACTACTATATTCTCTATTAGATAAAATTTTGGCTACATGTTCAATCTAATGTGGCTCCCACCCATAGTTTATATTCATAAATACATCTGAATGAGTACATCATTCTTGGTAGAATTTTCTCCTACCTCTTAATTTTCCTTGACCATCAACATTCCTGTTAATTCTTCTCTTAGTTTTTCATTTTTATTTTGCTATTTTTCCTTATAACTTGTGCTACTATCAACCATGTTTTTATCTTTATTTCGTATCAACACAAATGAAAACTGACTTCACCTTTCCATCCCACCAGTCAAAACTAGCCTTCCATTCAATTTGTATTCATATGTTGCTCCAATGGTAATTTTTTTTCTCCTAGTTCATTTTGTCTTTAAGAGAGGAATTCAGTTATTCTACCATCTAAGTACCTAAAAAAGACTTAAATCCTTTTTGCCCTAGATGTCCAAATGATAGAAGCAAATCTCCTTTCCATAGAAACCATGAAACACTTGGATCTCTACCTTTTATTTTAGCTCTTTCTGTGCATATCTAATGGTACTTATATTCAGAGTTTACTTGGATATATATTGAAATCTCTTATAGAAAGAGGGATATTAAGATGCCTAAGTAATATTTGGGAAGTAAATAAATATTTTCACTCATTTTAAAAAATGTATAAATTATTTAGAAAGTTATGTTTTTTTTTCTGACTGAACACAATGGAACATACACACACCTGTAAATTTTAGCTATTGTGGTTGAAGCTGGAGGATCGAAAGTTTGAGGCCAGTCTTGACAACTTAGTGAGACCCAGTATATATATATATATATATATATATATATATATATATATATATATATATATGTGCGTGTGTGTGTGTGTGTGTGTATACACATACATATATAAAATAAATATTTTATAAAATGTTAATAAATTTAACATTATTCTTGAGTTTTTTCTTAAGAAAAAAGTTCTACTTGGTGAGTTAATGGTATCAGCTTACTAAATCACCTACCTCACTGTCCTCAACTTTCTTTTTATACTGAAACTATGTTGCATTAAAGAATTCTCATGTGGCCAGTTATTTCTGTAAAAGAAAATATATCTAAGACCATGTCACACTTAGGAAGTTTTCCATGTTAATTAAATATAGTACTAAATATCATTTTCAAGGTAGTCTATGCTACATGTGTATGAGCAAGTATGTATGTTTGGATAATTTCTGAAAAGGTCTTAACTACTTGAAAGAAGAGAATGTTTCAAGATATAATTCTATTTGAAATTGACTTAAACAAGGGAGGATGACAATTCTTATGAACTATGTCAATAATTTCAAGTATTGCAACAGTTAATAATAATTTTTCAGGCTGAAGGGCTTTTTGTACTGTATAGGATATTTTAACTTTTCCTTCATATAATCCACCTTAACAGATTTGAAATAACATGAAAAGCAGAATGACTTGGAAGTAAAGACTGTTAATGGTAGGATCATTGTGATAATTTAAATCCATTCTCAAGTATATTTCACATTGTAAAACCTAGGAAATATATACTCAGAGTTATCATTTAGTTGCTTGTATGCAAAATAATTTACCCCTTTATTCATTAAATATTTCTAAAAGGCACTAAATTAGTTTTTGTGAATGTATGAAAATATATCGAACTTTAAAGATGCTTACAATTTAGTAGTAAAAAAATTATATGCTGTTTCTTAAATTATAAGATATATTAATTTGAACAGGGTGTAATCATATATTAAGAATGGTTCTTATTTATGTTCTATGCCCTATAATAATTATTATAGTATATTGTTTTGTTATCAAAAATTTCATGGATATTAAATTATATCAGTAATTCTTATATTATAGACCATGGATCCCAGGGGTATTTGAAAGATCAAAATTATTTTCTCAACATAATTCAGATTTATTTTTCTTGTACACTCTACACTCTTCTTTTTTTTTTTTTTTGTGGGTGAGATTTCCGAAGGCTACGTAATGTGTGATATTGCAGCAGATTGAATGCAAAAACAGATCTGAGAATCCAGCTGTCTTCTATTAAGCAAAACAGTAAAGAAACTGCATAAACATAAAACAAAGTCACTTTTCTTACTAATTGTTTTGTTTGTTTTGGAAAATATATTTATTTTTCATTAAAGTTTGTCATTTATGTCAACACATACAAAATTTATTTTATTTATATTATTTTAAAGTGAATTTATAAATAAACATATATTTTCATTCTCAGTTTTCCTGTCTACCAGGGTAAATGTTCATAAATATAATACATATAAACACCCCCTTGGGGCCCTCAAAAACATTTGAGAATATAAATTCTCTTAAACTGATAAGTTATGTTATACTAAAGATTTTTTTTTTTACCATTTCAGTTATCAATTTAGGTTTTACTGTTTAATTCAGTTTCTGTTTTGGGGGTCATATCATATTTTATAGTTATGAAAAGACCTCATTAATTTATGCATTCAAGAAGTACTGTGTGCTTGGTATTATGTTGAAAGCTATTAATACTAATGTAAATTAAATAAATTTTGTTATTTTGTAGGTTATAAATCAAGTCATCCTAAAAAATGTAAAATTCACCATGTGACAATCTATGAAAAAAAACAATATTTTTTTTGATTCTTTAGAGGAAAGGGCAGGAAGCCTTTCTCTGGGATTTTGTATTTGAAATGAAATGTGAAGTATACACAGTGATCATATGATAATGAGTAGATGGAGTGTTATAGAGAAAGGAAAGAGAATATGGAAAACTGTGGCAGAAGGGAGGATGGAGGAAGATGGTGGTCATGAAATATTTGGAAAGTCATGTCTGACAAAAAGACAGAGATGGTAATGTGGATGAAATGAAAATAAAAAATTCAGGTGAATACGAACGTAGGCAAGGACCAAACCCTAAAAGGCTACATGCTCATGGTAAAAAGATTTTTTATTAATCTTAGGAGTAATATAAAAATCATCAAAAAGTTTAAAGGGAAAAGGGATCACCAGGGTATCTTTTCTTAATTCCATTATTTTATTCTTGGGAATGCAAGCAGGCTTATCTGTGAGATAATGGAGTTTGAATCAGGGCGATAGTGTTCAAGAAATGAAAAAAATATTTAGGGGAAAATCATTGTAGTTTATGAATAAATAATATGTGGAAACGAATGAAAGGACTCTGAAGACTTTAAATTAATTCATGCATTTAAGGAAATTTAAGAATTTGATAAGTTGTTTGCACTTAGAAATTTCTGGACTATGTAATTGGCTGGGTAAAACATCACATGGGGGAGGAGAAAACACTGACAAATAAAATCCAGAGCCTCTGAGTAGATGACAGTTCCCTAGGGGTTATCTTATTGGGGAGCATAACCCTACAATGAAGAATGAAAATGATGGACTGTAAATTTGAGACTAAATGAAACCAACAGCTCTTTGAAATGAAATGTGTTACTGTATCCTCCTGATTAACAAAATCAATCAAGACCAAACTGAATTTGACATCCTTTGTTTTTATAGTCCCTAATTCATTTATCCTCTTTCACTGTGGCCAAGCATAGCAAGGGTCAGAAGTTGTATATTTTCTTTTTCTAATGAGTTATAATGACCTTATTCTCCCAATTCACAAGAATGAGCATCTAGAATGTATTATGGTACTTGAGGATACTTTATTTTCTTGTTTTTCACTGTAGTGTAGTGCTCATATATACTCATAGCAACATTATTACATCTTTCCAGGTTTTTTGGAGGAATTGGGTGACAATGGGAAGTGTCAGGGTCCAGGCCAGGCCAACTGATTCATATCTGTGGGAAATTATTTTTTGGAATCTGGGAAGAAATTAGAATGTAACCCAGGCAATTCATATGAATATTAAAGTTGGGAAGACATGTTGAAATCTTGGTCTGTTGAATTATGAAGTCCTGAATGAAGTGACTACTCACTTTGAGACATGGAAATAAATTTGCCTTTGGGAGCTTCCAGAATTTTATTCTTTTTATGTCTTAGTGATATTTTAAGCATCAAGTTGTGATGTACAGTATGTGAGAACAGCGGCTCTCCTATAATCAATCCATAATTGTCTAGATTTGTGATTTAGAAGTTGATGTGATTGACTTTCTAAGTATCTTGGGTTAGAATTTGCTGTGCTCTTAATTTTAATAAAGATTTTATTTGGTAGCTTTATCTGTTTAGCATCATTATTATAGATTACTTTTTTCCCCTTTGTCACATGTAATAATCTAGTATTCTACTTTTCCATCTCTTAGACATCTCCTTGCTATTAGCAAAATAGTTGTCCCAGTGAGATGTTCATCTGTGCCTAGTGATACCTGAGGCACTCTATTCTTTTGTGTTAATGAATTTTAACTGATTTTACATTGATCTTTCATGCAATGTAGAAGTCTTATTTTCTGGGATATTACTATTTAACATTTACTATGACCATAGCCTTTTCTATTAAATTTTTAATATTTAAATTAAAAAAAATTGTACCTATTTGCCCCACTGTAAGTCTTACTATAAGTCAACAAAAACATTAAATTAAGCTACATGGAATTGGAATGTAAGGCAATTCATAAACTTATTGACTGAAAAGTGTGAACTGATAGAGTTTTTCAGTTGAAAAACGTTGTGAGCGATATAGTTCTACTGGAAATTAGACTCTTGAAATTAACCTACATGTTTACCCAGTAGCACTGATTTGTGTACTTGTTACTGATGTGACCAGTGTTTTGAAAGATTTGATTTCACCTGTCTTTCTGTAATTTTATAATTAGGACTCTTTTTAGTTATTCAAGTGTTCTCACTCTGCACTCTTATTCTAAGTATGTTTGTGATGCTTTAGATGATTTTTCCATTTGAAATGTTATCAATTTTAATATCATACAAGTAAAAGAGGCAAGTGAGTTAGAGTTCTGATTAAGGAAGTATTTGAATTCACATTTTACTCATTTGGTTGTAGGTATTTTTCCACTTTAAAATCACACGGATGTTATATCATACATGTAAAACAGCCATCCATTAAGAGTACATATAATTTAAATTCACTCATTTTATAAAAACCAGTCAAAGCTAGAGAGAGCTTTATGATTCTCCTAAGGCTTCTAGCTATTCACATAGGTGTGTTGACTTAAAAGAAACAATTGCCCTATTGAAGATTGCGTCTGCAAATGTTTTTTTTTTTTCTAGCTGTAAATTGATTGAAGTGAAAATATTTTCAGAAAATAAACAAACAAGAAAAAAATCCCCCACAATTTTTAGAGTTGCCTTTTCCTTTGCAGTAAATGAAGCAAAGTGTTATTTTAAGGGGAAGATGAAAGTAGCTGCAAAGGCATTTAGACTTGAACTCCTCTGCATGAAGGCCATGCACCCTAAGCCTATCAATCATAGATGACTACCAGCCAATCTTTGCAGGCTGTAATTTCTCTAGCAAAAGGTAAGGCAGTGCAGCTATCTCCAGCTTTGATGAAACTTTTATGAAGGAAAATTTATACTAGTTGTACCTGATGCTCAGTCGGGAGCTGATTAAATGATTTATATTTTGCCTGATCAGAAAGTCAGGCACATTAAAAAATGTGGCAATCCCCTTTCAGAGTGCACATCCTTGTCTTCAGGTCATTGCTGAGAGAAATTGTCAATGTGGTTCAAGGACAGCTCAGCGGTTCTTACTTTCTCAAGGCAAGTCATTACTTAAGTAGTTCGATGTGTATTTTTAAGAGCAATGTCTTTGAAAGCTGATTTTCCTCTGTAATTATAGCACTGCCAAATAAGATGTTAATTTAGAGTTGTTTGGAGTTTTAAGAGGCAGGACATAAATTGAGTTTACTTAAACACCCTCCAGAAGTCTTATCTTTCAATTTCAAGACACATATAACTTCAAATTAGGATTTTAAAAATGCCAGTACTCAGAAACTGGATAGGGACTGAAATGCACCATCAGAGCAAACCTGGGTAATGTAGACAGGACCAAGATGTCTGGCATGGTAGGAATGATTTGCATATGTCACAGACTGCAAAGTCAGTGACTGAGTCTGGGCAGTTGACCTGGACAGATCTTGCCCATTTCTTGTTCTGGTATATTATTTATTTGAAAACACCGTTTCAGCAAGTTATTTAAATGAATATCAGTACAAATGTATGGGGGTGGGTAATGGGGATTGACCATGGGGACACTCAACCAGTGGGCCACATCCCCAGACCTATTTTTTATTTTATTTATAGACAGGGTCAAACTGAGTTTTTTAGTGGCTAGCCCGTGCTAAGACTGGCTTTGAACCTGCTATCCTCCTGTTTCAACCTCCTGAGCTGCTGGGATTACAGGCATGAACCTCCATGCCTGGCTTGTAGGAATGTATATTGAATAGGTGTTTACTTTATACAAAATACAGTAAACTAGGAGAATTAGGGGAAGAAGTCATAAGAAGCTTCAGGTCTATTACTTTGCAGTGTCATAAGTATTTTTTACTAAGAGGTGAGTTTAGGAAACTAATCTCAAAAGGAACAGAACTAAAAAGTAGCTCCCATATCTTTCATATCCCTCTTCTTCATGACATTGTTAGAGTTCTTTGCGTGTATTTTTAATTCTACCCTGACTCTCTGCATTGATAATATATCTCTACTTTGTTAGGCTGACTTGTTTTATTTATTTTCTTTCAAGTTTCTACAGCAGTGCCTAGAATGGCATGGATCTCCATAGACATTTGCTTTGTGATTAGAGTAACAAATGAAACAAGTCAGTAAAATTCTTGGCAATCAGATGCATCTATTTCCCAGGGGACAGAAATTTAAGGCAGATAAAATAGAAATATTGAATGAAACAAGATAGGAAGCCACAAAGTAAAGGGAGACTTCACAGTATGAAGCAGATACCAGAATATCATGTAATTGTGCTTTGAGCTCTCCACGATATGTAACAGTGTGGAAGGGTGTTTTTGTATATTTGAAGTATCAGGGGTATTTAATAAAACTTCCACGTAACTAATTTACTCAATAGTCAGTTATTTAAAAATTCAAATATGAACACATATCTTAAAACAGAGCAAATATATAAACATGAAAAAATAAACTTTGGAGATAAAATGAGAATTTGAATATGTTCATCTCTTGTAATTGCCTCCTTGGGTGACTCTGCTAGAACTTTTGTAGATACAATCTTCTTTAGCATTAGGCATAGTTCGTGTATCGAACATTTATTTATGTGGCAACTACTGTGAAAATGTTGGTAAAAACTCCTGTAACATGATTCTGATGTAGAAACAATGTTCTGAGAGCCTTTTGTATTCCATGTTGATTATAGTGTGAAGTCAGTTAAAGCTGCCAGTTGACAGCTGCAGGATCCTTGGAAAGTTGGTTTGCAAGCTTATGTCAGATTATCTGTGGCTTCCCTCAGGAATTTCAGGAAGTTGAGGAGCTTAATTTTATATTTGATTTTTATTGTTCATTTGCTTATTTTCCTCACCAAACTAAGCGATAGTTTTATGTTTGTCAATTAATAAACATTTCCTCTTCTTATTTAGTTTTGTGCTCTAGTTAAGTGTTAATAATGATCTTGCAACCATATGAGATAATAACTGAGAATTTAAATCTGATGGGCCTTTATATTGCTGTGTCACATTTCGATTACCCTCTAAAAAAGAATGAGAAGAACAAAATTTAGGTTCCTTTTTTAAAGGTAATTATTCCTCAGAATTATTTGTGGAATTGAAAAGTAGATTCAGGGATTTAGAAGAAAGCTGTCTGTCTTGGTGTTGGATAACTGAAAAGAAACTATAATAGTTCTTGCTTATTTACAGTATAAAATATAAATTTATATATGCTAGGATAGAGGAATATATATGTGTGCATATCCTTAAGGTTAATCTGGTTCAAAAAAGAGGAGAGGATAAATGGGTGATCGATCATAGTGCAGGATCTCTAATGGCATGAGTGTCAACTTTACAAGTGCTGTTAGAGATGATGAGCACCTGTGCCGCAGTTCGGCTGCAGCAAAATAACCAGGGGGGTGACAAGCAACTTATGTAGATTGATACAGCAGGATTGGGAGCCGTTTATTGTAGGACAGGAGGGGTATATATACATTCCACACAGCTTATCTTAATTAACATAAACTAGATACAGCAGTCAACCAATAAGGAATCTCCACACTTAATGGCTCACTGGCGTTACTTCTCAAACCACTCCCTCTGGCAAAATGCCAGGTGCCATCCTGACTTGTTTACAGACCGTAACACACCTGGAAATGGGATAATAGGAGAGCTGACATGGATACTGGGTACAATGTATACTGGTGTCCTTTTAAGTGCACCATCAGCATATTTAGAAACAAAATTGAAATAGTATAAATGTCATGCCAGAGTCCTGGTGGATGCAACATTGGACCGATGGATGGACATGTTCAAGAGGCTTACAGAGTAAAGTTTAAAAACTACACTTAAAATCTCTAAATAACTCTTACACTTTTGGTGCTAATATTTTATTTGCATATTCATATATCATTTGAAAATAAGTGCCATGAGCCCTATGATATTAATAAATATTATTTTTATGTCTTGGGCTAGGGATACAACTCAGTTGCTAGAGCACTTGCCTAGCATGCAATTCAATCTCCAGAAACACATGCACATACACAAAATTATTTCTTTTTACCCCAAATTAGTATATTGTATAGGTATAACGGATAAATAACTGGGAAAATAGTTTTAGAGGATGTTATTTGTTTTTTAAAATGTACTCACTTTTTTATTGAAAAAATATGTATATGAAAAATATCATATCCAGGTAGTAGTAGGAATACATCGATTCTGAATTCCAACATTTTAATTATTAATTCATATTGATTAATCAGAATCAACTAAATAATTTTCTTCTTCCCTCCCCCTTCCATTCTCTTTGGAAATCTATAACTAAGTGCAAAGCAATGTAAATGGTACATGTTTTTGTGATTTAGATGATAAACATGGCCACTCAGGCATCTTGGATCATGCAATGGAGAATGGTTTAAATAATGGTATTTGTGCATCAATTCTCAATTTTTCAAAGAACTGTTAAATGTGGCATTTAAACACTTTCCACAATACTTTAAAAACTTAAGATTCATTTTTGTTTCTGTTCTTTAGAAGATCTTGAATCAGTTACCACCACTTATAACAGTTTGTGATAAATAAAGGTACTATAGTGACAATTTTTAAATTTCTCATTTAATGTCAGAAATATCAATGATAGGAAGAATATGGTTAAGCATGTAAGATTTAACCATGAATTTATGGATTCAGTGATTAACAACTCTGCTCTTTCATGTTGGAAATGTTTAGGCTTCAACTTCGTATTAGTTTATTGGGGATATTACTTGGCATCACATCTGGGTTTGTCTGTTTTGTTGCTCTAAATTTTTTGTTTTAATTTTCAGTTTGATTTGTTATGCATATATACCCTTGTAATGAAAATTGACATAATGGGTTTATTCAAAATTAAATGATTCAAGAACTTAATATAACCATGTAGGGATATAAACCTCCAAATGATTCAACAGAGAAAAGACAAATTGTTTATGACTTAATTTATTTTGAAAGCTAAAAGAATTGGTTCAGCATTTTGGGAAGAAGTGATAATTTTTTCTATTTTTGGATTTTATAAAATCCCTAGTTATAACTTTTATATTAATCTTACTCTTTCTGTCAGTCATTCAGCTTATTTCCTCCTAGCTTGATTTATCTTTTATTACTTCTCCCATGAAAAACATTAAGGCTGTATAATATGAAATGCTAAATCAAACAGGAGCCAAGTTGCAATTCTGTATTATCACCTGTATTTGTGAGTTAGCCATAGTCTGAATCCATGAAAACAACAATGACATTGTCTCCTATTTAAGCAAGCTTTCTTTAGGTATTTATGGTCCAGATAGCATAGTGACTGGAGTGGGAGAGGCGGGTATATAAGAGCTCCTGCTGGGTAGTGCATAAAAGCATGTAGGTGAACCACCTGAGAAGGTCTCTCAGGTAGTCCCAGGAAGAGTCAGCTGCTGACATGCTTGAGAGAGGTAGGCTCTGTCTATGTGGTTCACTTCCATTTCTTCAAATTTCTAGGATGGTAGTTACTGCAATATCTTTATTCCTTCTTCGCTCAGGAAAAGGGACAAAGGGATTTGTAGATAGGCAGGAAGGAAGAAAGGAAGGAAGAAAGAAAGAAAAAACAGAAAAGGGAGCAGGGGAAAAAAAAAGAAAGATAAGTCTTGGTTCAACTCTAAGGCAGAGATTTTTGTCCCAAATCTATAAAATTTGTACAAATGATACACATTAGGTTCATTCATTAATGAGTACCTACTACACATTAAGAACATGAATAGCATTATACAAAGTATGACATATTCTGCAGGTCAGAAAAGTTTTTCTGTTAAGGTCCAGATGGTAAATATTTTTACTTCTGTGGAACTTGTGCTCTCTATCTCAGCTGTGCCTTTGTAATGCAAAAGCAGCAATAGACAATAGTAAGCTAATCATCACTAAAAGAAAACTTGATTTACAAAAATAGGTACTGGGTGGTATTTGCTTTGAAGTTGATAGTTTGTCCACCTCTGATCATTTAATTGATAGTTATTTGAAATATTGTTATATCTCTGGATAAAACACAATACATAAGTTACATTAAAAGGATCCAAGGGCTAAGGATATAACACAGTTGGTAGAGTGCTTGCCTGGCATGCACAAGACCCTGGGTTCAATTCCCAGCATCACAACAGGGGAAAAAAAAAAAAGGAATCCAAAGTGTAGATTTTGAGTTTTGTTCTATTTGGGAGGATACTTTAGGTTTTAATTATAGGATATATAATGATTTTTTTAACAAAGGATTCCTCATAAAATAATTAAATTTTGCCATAATTTCATCACTCACTTGCTATGTGAATCTTGTGAGCTCTTTGTTATTAAAGGTACAGTACAAGTTAGGAAACAAATGTACTTAATTACATCAGTAGACAGCTCTATAAAGTTGGATTTGATGCAATGTCACAGCCCGAAGAGATACAAGTGACTCTGTATCCCCTAAGTCCAAATCCAAATGTTAAAATCTTTAAATAATTTCTCTGACCATTAGGTGAATGAAAGTAAAAGGGTAAAGTTCACATTTAGTTTAGGAAAACCCTGTTGTATGACATTGTACCCTAGTACGAGTGGATCAGTCTTCTGAAATTTTTATCAAACAGAAAATTATTCTTCCTCTTAAGAAGAACAAATAAGACATTAATAAAACAAAAGCTTTTTGGTGTGGGAGAGGTCCAGGACTTGTTCTCTCTTCAGAGGCCCGCAATTTGACTTCTTTAGTATAAAAAGAAAACTTAGATTCTTCAACGGATTCCCAGATATGTTTACCAGGATTCAATGGGAGCCCATCCAAGTTAACATAAATACAAAATGTTAAAACCTGGGATATAGAAATAAAAGTTAGAAGAAACTACTCATTGTTCAGCTGCATTATAAGTTTTAATGCCATTTCTTAAAGAAGACAAATAGAAATAAATAAATGGCTCCACATAGAAAAAGTCTGGCTTCAGAAGGTGATTGAATGAAGCTGCCTCGGCAGAAAAACAATAACGTTCAGATTTGATTATAAGACACAGTCTGAGATCTTGAAGTTCATGTCACTGACTAGTTGTATTAATAATAACCCAAAGAGAAAGAGCAGCATTGATTGCTGAACTAATTGGATGTTGTTTGAAACTTGACTGTGCCAAGCCTGGCTCCTCTCAGAGAGAGAGACCAAGCACCAGCATAATAGGTTTACTATTCCCTTTGGGTTGTTATAAACAGAATCAATATGTACTAATGACTACAGCAATAAATTTGGTCA
This sequence comes from Ictidomys tridecemlineatus, assembly GCF_052094955.1. Taxonomy (NCBI): domain Eukaryota; kingdom Metazoa; phylum Chordata; class Mammalia; order Rodentia; family Sciuridae; genus Ictidomys; species Ictidomys tridecemlineatus. The sequence goes on along the minus strand of NC_135485.1, from coordinate 49,629,376 downwards.
TACTTCATAGGGTAACGTTCTGCACTTACCCAGTTGTTGGTTTGACATAGAGTAATAGAGTTTACCCTTTTTAAGTTGTAAATTACTATGAAAATGCTGAGCCTAACAGTAAAATGCATTTGGGGATGTTTTTAAGCTTAGGAAATATTGGTAATACTTCCACTAAGCATACTATTAAAATAAATAAATAGTATTTATTGCTCAGTTCCCAGCTTTAGCTAGATGAAAAGCAATGGGAAAGGAGAAATAAGACATACATATTTATCAAATGCACAAGGCTCATGTTTACTTAATTCACTTCCAAAGAGTTGCTTACACCAGAGAACAAAAAAAAAAAAAGTTTTTTTTTTTTGTTTTCTTTCTGAGCTTTATTCTAGTGAAGATGATATGGAATATGGTAATGACAGTTACAATTCTTGTGGTATTTGAAAACCTAATTGTTATAAAAGACTCCCTAAGATTCTTCGCCTATCATTTATTTTCTACTATTTTGTTAAACACTTTTTGGGTTAAGTTTCATCAACTTTTCTAGATGTTTTGATCTTTAAGGTAAAGTACAGAATTAGTGTCCCATATTTGGGGTTCTGTTTACTTAGGGGTTTAGTTTATTTAGCTTTGTGACATATATACATATATTTGTCTACATATAAATTAGATTTAATAATATATAGAATATAAAAAGTTATAAAACTAGAATGTTATAACTGTATAGGTACACACATCTTCAAAGATACCATGAAATAAAGAGAATTTCAGGCTATATTTTATTATAAAAATTATTTCTCTTACACTAGGTTCAGAAAACTTGTGATTATATTTGATAAAGAGATGTATTGATTTTCATGGACTTGACAACTGTAGGAATGACCACTTAATCATACATACATGATTGTGGGATGATGCATTTGTGCATGGGGTAGGTGGTGAGAGAGAGAGAGAGAGAGAGAGAGAGAGAGAGAGAGAGAGAGAGAGAGAGAGAAAGGAGAAAGGTAAATCAATTTATTATCTTTTCATAGCAGGCTGGGTGTGGTGGCACATGCATATAATCCCAGTAACTCCAGAGCTGAGGCAGGATCATTGCAATTTCAAGGGCAGCCTTGGCAAATTGCTGGGACTCCATCTCAAAATTAAAAGTAAGAATAAAAACTAAAAAGAACTGGGGATGTAGCTTAATGATAAAGCACCCCTGGAACCAATCCCTGGTTTCCAAAGAAGAAAACAAAATGGAAGAAAAGAAAAAAAAAATAAGAAACAGTAGAGAGCATTTAAATTAGGAATAAAATTGGAATTCAGTGTTCTCTCTTTCTTCTTCCTCCTGAGTAATTTTCATTACACTTATTATTTATGTGACAAATTTGACATGCAACAATATGTTTTCATGTATTATGATAGGCATATGTCTTAAAACAATGTTGTGAGCTTTGTGAGGGCCAAGAAAAGTTTTACATTTTTAAATTTCCCAAGTATCCGGAGTAGTACCAGACATATACAAATGTTTCATAAATACTTCTAACTCAAAATTAAAAAAAAACACATAGTCAAGTTGCTTGGGTCTGACTTTAGGCATAAGTAGAAAAATTCGAAAGACTAGAAGGGTCAGTTAAAATGAAGGAAGATGGGAAATACATTGAATATTTTTCCTAATAATAAAAAATCTACATTTTTAAAATTTTTTGACAAGCACTTATTTAAAATAATATAACAATTTGTTACTTAATACCCTGCAATGTTTTTATGTTTTTTGGATAACAAACATATCCAAAGTGTGTAATGCTAACCAGTAAACTGCAGATAAGAACTCTGGAGTGAGGAAACAGATCTGAGTTGCTTTTGCCTTCTGATATGCCTGTTTTAAAACTTGTTCCAGTCATCTCTTTTTGAAATGAAGTCATTCCCGTGAAATTTTAAGCAGGCTATATGTTTTTATTAGGCACTAGAATGTCTGTTGATATGCCAAGCATCTGGTTACCTGGAGATTCTGGCTTAACTGAGCAGAAAAAGGATTTTTCTTCTGTCCAATCCACTGATTAACTACAAAAGGATTATTTCATCATTCTGGTCACTGTGCATCCTAAACAAGGTTTCGCACTCAAGTGTTGATACTTATTAGTGCGGAGTCATTTGAGGCTGAAATTGCAGGTGGAGAAGTGTCTGAACGTGGCGTTAAATGTTGACAGATAGTCTCCCTGTAATGGAAAAGTGGAGAGGAGACAATGTGCTGTCGAATGAATTGGAAATGCAGATACTGAATCATTAATAGTTTAAAATGCAAAGTGTCTCATCTATATAATTTTAGGAAATGCTTTTATGAATATCAGACTCTCATCTCCACTCTTTGAAAACATTTCAGTAAACTCAGTATCTCAGGTAACCACAGAACTGTTTCTGGTTTTTTATTGTCTAAAAATCAGGAGCATTTCAAATTAGTAACTTAAGTGCTTAAACACAATAGCTAAATATGTTCCAAATCCTCTAAGACCACACATGTATGGAAGAGACAAAATATATGCAAAAGCGTGCTCTTGCATATATTGTGTGTGGCCTGCCTGGTAAGCAACCATTAAATGCAACCATCTCTATAGATATTCAAAATCAAGGCCTGGTTTCCAATCTATTGAAGATAGTTTACCTATGGATCATTTTAAGACAGCACTATCCCTCTCTGCTGTAAATTTATTTTTTTGAGACATTAGATAAACTTCAAGAAATAAGCTATACTTGATGCCTACAGTAATTTTCCCTATTGTGATTCTTGTATTCATACTTTACTCATAACTTAGAACATAATATACTCTGCAATACACTTCATTTAGCCAAACCCCACTCCAGAACACCTAGGAAAGTGTCAGGGAAAGAACATTGGAACTGCTAGAATTTCACATTTCAGTTGTATAACCTTGGGAGACTCATTTAACTTCTGCTGTGCAATTTCATTCTCTCTGAATCTAAGATAATATGCATTACATAAACTTGTAAAAAAATAAAAAAACAGTCTGTACAAAAGAGCATCAGCATCATAAATACAATATACTTCATAAATTAAATATACCAATATTATTACTTACACATAAAAGAATGACTTCCTGATAAATTACAAGTGGCTTTCGGTGGTCAGCAGAGTTCTGAAGATTGTAATTCTCTGCTGACTTAACCATTTTCAATATTGAAGCTGAAATATGTAATGTCACTGCAACTTGATTATAGTGTTATATGGGCCCAACTTACTTGACACTCTGGTAAATGGCATTTCTATTTAAACTGGGGGAGACTGTCAGAGAACAAAGCCAGTTCTATGCCTACAGCAACTCCCAGCAATGAATTAATGGTATATCTATAGTACTAGCACGCAGTCTATTTAAATCGGATAGATGGCTGCTTTTCCTGCAGCCCATCTGCAGCAGTCTATAAAGGAATGTAATTCAGCTGAATAACATAAATCTCCCTCTGCTGAGATCCTTTGTTCAAGTCAGTTGGTTTTCCTGCTTGAGGCTGGCTGTTAAGACAACTCAATCTATCATTCATGTTTATTCATATCTTAATGCTATCTATATGCTTACTTTAAAATCACAGAGTGAAAATGAGTCCTTGATATCTTGCATTTCTATAATAAGAGAAATACTTTATTTGCCTGGGTCATTTCTTCCATGATATGCAATTTAGAGAGGCTTCTAATAAAAGCTTTACAAGACTTACAGAGTTGTCATGGCAGCATAACTTAATTAAGGCCCAAGACATTTGGGGGTTTGTTTGTATATTTTTAACAAACATGCAATTTCCTGCTAAGACAAAACTTCTACTTTCACCATACACAGAAAACCCATGGTACATTTCTCCTAAACTGAAATTCTAATGACTTGCTTTTACTATGGGGAGTAGAAATTGCTTAGAAACATAATTACTGTATATTTAAAAATCCACCTATTTCCTTTCTGGTTTATGACTTTTCATATCCTGAGTGCCCCTCCATGAAACAGGATAGCCTCAAAAGGTTGAATAGGGCATCCAGTTATAGCAGAAGAGCTCATTTAAGCTATTTTCCAGTAGAAGCCTGATTCAAGCCTGATTCATTTTTGTTTCTAACTTTCCTTATCAATAAGCTAATGAGTAGTGAAGTTTAAGTAAACTAATGTATGTAAACAATCATGCATTTAGTAGGTGCACAGTTGAACCAATAAAATTTGTTTTCTCAAACTTCGACTAAAGACATGATTTTTCAAGAATAAAGTTTTGGGTAACTTTGGGTATCACAGAGAAGGCAAGAGTTTAGCAGGTAAAGTTAGAGGGGGCTGATAGAAATGGAGGATAGAATTCTTTAAAGTAGGGTAATGCCAGATTTTAGGGACCCCAAAAGACCTCCAGGAGTGAAATCTGATGCAAGCATACAAAGAGTCTTTATTGCAAGCTCTAGCCTGGTCTCACAACTGTTTCTGACTCAGCAGTTTGGAGGAGGAGTGAGTGAGTCCTGGTGCTTTGTTCAGTGAGATTTTATAGGTTTTCTAAATATCACACAGCAAATCATTCCATACTGAGGGAAAATCAAACAACAACTCTTAACATTGATTAGCACATTCATTGGCGGGAACAAGTTGGGTAGGGGTGATTGGTTAGTTCAAGGGATGGATATGCTGAACTGATTGGTTTAAGCTGTGAGGGGTTGCAAGGGTGTACCTGCTAAACTCCATGGGTTTCCTAACATGTTATCACTCACCAAGACTACTGGAGGGGTCGCCTGGCATTCCAGGTATCTTTCCTGTCTTGTTTTTGCTAGAGGGTTGCTATGGGTCTTCAAGGTCAGGCCTTAGGCCTTAAACATTCTTTGGTCTTTCCAGCATTGCTGAGTCAGGGACACTTGGTGGGCAGCTGATCTCTCCTGTTATTTACAGACAAATAACTCAGCAGGGTAGCTGTGTGCCTAGGAATGCTCTGTGGGTTTTCCAAGAATAAAGGTCACCCCCGCCTTTGGACAGGCCCTGCTCTGAGGGAGAGGCTGGTTTTTCAAAAATGGAGTCACATCAGTTTCTCAGTAGAATTCCATCTGAAGACTTAGCTTACATAATACTGGGATTGCTATAATTTGCATGTAGAATATCTCCCAAAGGCCAATGTTTTAAAGGTTTAGTCCACAGTGTGGTGCTGTTAGGTGGTAGTGGAAACATTTAAGAAATGAGGCCTAGTGGGAGGTTTTCTAGACAATGGGGATAGGCCTTAGCATGTAATGTGCCCCTACCCCCTCTGCTTTGTCATTTGCTAGTTATGAGACTAACAACTTTGCTCTATTGCATACTCCCTCTTGTGATGTCCTTTCCTGCCCAGACTCTAAAGCAAGAAGGTCAAGCAACATTGGTCTAAATCTCTGAAACTGTGAGCTGAAATAAACTATTTTTCCTTTTAAGTTGATTATCTCAGACATTTTGTTATAGTAATGGGACGTTCACAAACACAGGGATCTTATTTTTGAAGTTTAATACGTAAACTTGTACCTTAATTTGGTGATCTAAAAAATGACTGGAATTTAACAACAGATTTATTTAGATGTATTTTTTTCTCTAACCTAAGTTCTCTAGATAATTGCCAGACTTTTCCTATGATACCATATATCTTTTATTCATGATGGATGTGTGTGTGAGAGAAAGAGAAAAAGAAATCTCTTTGAGAATACATATGGGTTAACTGTATATGTTGAAAATCCAGAATACTGTTCTCCACATATATAATTACTTTAAACATTTTATTCATATCTGAAATAATGTACTTCTGCTGTGTTTTGACTTTCTAAACAGAAAACAATAGACTTAAATGAGATTACTTTTACTGGACAGAGAACAATAGAGTTATAATGAATATCTTCCATTTCCTGAACAGAAACAAAAAGAAGATATGTTTGTTAACTACTAAACTACACAGCTGGAGATATTCTGAAAATTGGTTATAGCAATAGAGAAAATGTCTCTAAAAGGTACTAAGAATCACCCAGGGACTTGTAAAGTTAATTTAAATCTTCAGCTTAGGTTCTGGTAGCGTAAATAACTTCCTAGTTATACTTCTTGGGAAGTCATTCCCAGCCCAACATTCCTTGACTCCAATCATGATGAAACAGCAGAGAGGAGAATTAATTTCTCTTAGACCTGCTCTTATAAGAATCACCCATGGAACACTCAACCCACCATATTCTAAACCCCTCAAGCTTTTTTGCATTGTATATATTTGCTTGGCTTAGTGGAAAGAAGTAAATTGCAACTCTTGGAAAAGGTTTATCAGAAAAGCACTACTGGGAAATAAACTAGTTGAGTTGGACATTAATGGAAGAAGCAACGAATAATAGAAATGTCCTTTAATTGTCCAGGACAACATGATGAATTATGAAGACAGAATCCACGTGGAATGGTTTTACTTCTCCTTTGACCCATCTCCTGGAATATACCATTTCAGATAAACTTAGAGCACCAGCCATGCATCATGTTAATGCCTTTGCATTACCAATGATTGTGTTGGCCAGACATCATTTTCAAAACCAATTTTGCATTCATCACTCATCTTGATAGGAAATAATAGAATACATCACTTCAATTTTCGCAAGTATAAGATTCAGGAGTAATGGGTATTGACTGGCATGGCATTTACTTTTTTAAAAAAAAATACTGATGATATGATGAAGGAAAGTTGGAATAGGAAAAGAAAGAAAATCAAGAATAACACACTTTGCTCAGTGAACTGATAGTGGCTTGTATGCTGAAAAGTAAGGCTTTATATATATTCAAAGAATAAATGGAGAGTGGAATTAAATTGCAAATGATAAGCCTATCAATGAAATACAATTTACTTCAAAATATATGAACATGTGAAATCACAGGACATGGTGCCTTGGGTAGTGTGAACAGAATAATGTTCTAAAAAATAAAAGCTCGACAAACTGAAAATCCACAACTTTTCTTGAACTAATCAAAAGACTAAGTAAGGTCCCAAGGAAAAATCTGTACAAAATCAGAAGAAACTGGCACTCTTGAGAGCAGTATAGTACCTGAATCTGCAGAAGCAGAAGCCACTGGAAACCATAGCAGTAGGACAATTTCACTAGTATTTTAAGGAAATTGCTAGAGGTTGAGCATTCCTCAGAATGAGAGTAAAAAGCTCCTGGGGACTGCAATCAGAGTCCACACTTTCATAGACCTTCTCTACAGGTGCTGCAGAATAGTAGGGTTCTCACAGTAAAGAACCAATGTCCTGGAGACTCTGGCAGAGGGAGAATGAGTAGCCAATGTGTAACCTTCCTTAGATTCTTCTCTATAACAAAGGCCAGCTCTCCAGAGATAAAGGATTCTCAGGAGGGCCATTCTGAAACACTTTCCTACCCTGGGTTCCTCCAATTTTCTTGTCACACCTAAGAGATAGAGGAGAAACAGATATAGGAAAAGGAAGACAGGTAAATAGGTGGGAAACATTGTATTCGGGGAAGGGGATGGAGTATAACAAAGGGAAAACACTATACTGATATAGGAGGAAGAGAAACACTTGTGAAGGGTGAAATGCCTTCAAGGGTCAGGCCTGCTGGAAGACAACTTAATCAGGAGATTACAGAATGCATTTCCCCTCACATGCTTTCCCAGCTCCCCAGAGAGTCTTCATCATTATTTCAGTGGATCTCAGCTAAAAGAGCTACAAGTCATGGATTCCCTCTGAGGAACAGTATAAAGAAAATCTATAATGCCAAGAGGGAAACCAAATACAAGGGCACTAGAGAAATGGGAAGCTTATGGTACCTGAGAAAGGATTTAGAATATCAAAAGATTGATATCACACTTTTTTTTTTTTTTTTTTTTTTTTTTTAGCTAGGAAGAAACATGAGGCTATGGTTACCTAGGTTATTCTTGCTTAACATTGTGGATTTCATAGGCCACCAACAACCAATCCATGTCCTGTGGCATTCTTGGCAGTGAATACAATTACTACAACATGATTGTTCTACACTTTACTATTTTTTTAAATCTATAATAGACCCCTTGTACACCATTTCAGGAGCACTTTTTAACTTATTCTGGGAAATTAGAATTTATGTTTTCTTTTTTTTTTTTTTTCCAGGTGACCATCCTCATTTTATCTCTAGTAAACTCTCTTCCCACACTCTTCATGCTTCAGCTTGCTTTTCCGGTTGACTTGCCTATAACTACAACAAACATTAAGCCCAACTCAACTCACAGCCAGATTAGCACAGATCTTGTCTCGGAAAGCCTATTTACCTCATAAGTATATTTTATCCTATACAATACGTTCTACTTTTAACAAAAGATAAAACAAATACCAAAGGAAAGAAAAACACAGTCTGAAAAGACAAAAAACAAGTATTATTGAATGTGAAGTTGGGTCAAAAATGAAATGTGAAGAGAAAAAGGAATAAAAATTAAAAATGAACAGAACATCCAAGAACTATATAAATAGGAAAATGTGTGTGCTTTAGTCAGCTTTAACCCTAATGTGCCCAAAAGACCTGACAAGAACAATTTTAATTTTATTCGGGGCTCACTCTATTGCTCCCATCCCTATGTGAAGCAGAAGATCATGGTGGAAGAGTGTGGTAGAGGAAAGTAGCTCAGAACTTGGCAACCAGAAAGCAGAGAGAAAGAGAGACAATGCAGACCAAGGTCAAAATATATACCCCATAGAGATGCCCCCAATGACCCACCTCCTCCATCCACATCCTACATGTCTATAGTTAAAACCCAGTTAGTCCCTATCAGCGGATTAAAACACTGATTAGGTTAAGATTCTCATAACCTAATCATTTCACATCTAAATTTCTTACCTTTTCTTACACAAGCCTCAAACCTTGGGTAACATCTCATATCTAAACCACAACATTGGCATACTCAGACTTGAAACACCAAAGGAAAAGAGAGAGAGAATATGGGACAGGGAAAATAAATAATGGATGAGAACTTTGCAAAATTAAAAAAACATCAAACCATAGGTCTGGGATGCTTAAACAACACCAAAGATAAAATACCAAACAAATGAAAATTTAAAAAGAAACCCACGCAAATAGACATACCGTATTTAAACTACACAAAACCAAAGTAAAGGAGACAATCTTGAAGGAAACAAGAAGAAAAAGAGCTCCAGAGGAAAAAGGATTAAAAATTCTGACTTTCATCTAAAATTTTGCAAGCTGAAAGAATGGAGTGAATGGGAATGGGTCCTTATTTGATGGAAAACGTCATACATTTAATGTGTTGTTTTAGCTTCTAAAATATCCATACAACGATGAAGTACAGTATCTATATGAAACTAAACAATTTGTTAACTAAAATCTGACAAAAGATATTCATTAACATTTTTTGTGACATCAAATAAAAATTGACTTTCCTAGTATATAAAATATGTTTCTCACATTTCAACTTATTTTATTTATACTTTCCTAGTATATAAAATATGTTTCTCACGTTTCAACTTATTTTATTTATTTGGTGAGCATATGCGAGGATGTATAGGAGTAATCATTTTGCTCTGTCTAGTCCTTTTTTTGATGCCATGCTACTCAAAATGTCTTCTGAAGGTGTTATGACTAGAAATGGCATAAATAGTTACAGGAGAGTGGGAGTGGGGTGAAGCTCCAAACAGAGGTTTTTATGTCCCAACAAAAAAATTTAAAGTCAGACTAGAAAAATCAAGCATGAGAATTCTATTATGTATAAAAGTAAAGTAAGACTCAAGCAAAGAACACACTCTCAAGAGAGAATGGATCATCCCCAAGGAATGTTCCTTCCAAGTTTATTGCTGTTTTGTGTTTGCCTTGAGAGCTGGGGGCGTTGGAGCACCTTCTGATCATCAGTCATTTAATTCCTCCTTCACATTGGGTGGGGGAGTTTTTGATCCTACTTGGTATTCTCAAGAACTGTCATGGTGACCAACCTGTTGAGGCAAGCTTCATCTACAAGTCAGTTCTATGTGAAAGTGGGTGCTGGGGTCAAATACTAGGTAGATTTTGTCTTGATGCACCCATTGCTACTATGGAAATTTACCTTCTGCAATATATTGAGAAATTTTATGACCATAAATCCTAAGTTGACAACGGGCCCTGTCAGGAGTTAGACCCATTGATTTTTCCTTCTTGGTTTCCTTTGTTTTCACTGTGTATTCTCAGGGTTAGCACACCTGTTGTTGTTCCACAAGTTACTTGATTGTTCATTAAATGCAATCCAAAGAAACCTCATGACCCTGTTTTGTTATTGGTTCTCATTTCACTGCTCATTTACTAATTACTACCTAACAGAAATGAGCATGTCTTCAATGATCCAAAGCTGTTCATAAAGCTCTAAAATTCAGCATCTCATTGACGTTTCAACTCTTTGAAATAGCTGCTATATCCTTACTTTCTGAATTAAGAAATAGAAAACTTATATAACTTGTACAAGATCCCTCTTGATTATATTTCAAGATAACTTGCAAATTAAAATCCATGAGAATAGAAATATTCTTTAAGTAGAATTAATCTACCCCACCCTAGGCTATAGGGTGGGGTAGATTAATTCTACTTAAAAAATAAAAAAAAAAACAGGTTGGATGAGGTGGTGCATGCCTGTAATCTGTAATCCCTGCAGCTTTGGAGGCTGAGGCAGGAGGATTTTGAGTTCAAAGCCAGCCTCAGTAACTTAGTGAGCTGCTAAGGAACTCAATGAGACCCTGTATCTAAATACAAAACAAATAGGATGGGGATGTGGCTTAGTGGTTGAGTGCCCCTGAGTTAAATCCCTGGTACCAAAACAAAAACAGAAACAAAAACAAACAAATAGTAAAGAATCAGGTAATCAAATTCTATTTTTTTTAAAAAAAGAGAGTAAAACTATTACAGCGTATATTTTTATAAAATATTCTTTTTATAGTTTTGGGATATAATTTTAAAATATGTAAAATCATGACTCACATAAATGTAATTAATATATAACAAAGATTTTATTCAACTTATTAATTGATGGGGAAACAAGTAAATGTTAAAAAACAACTTAAATTAGTATTTAATATGAATATTTATAATCTATCACATATTATTATTATTATTATTATTATTATTATTATTATTATTATTATTATTATATGGGTGATTGAGCCTGGGGCACTTTACCACTGAGCAACATCCCCAATCCTTTTTACTTTTCATATTGAGACTGGTCTCACTAAGTTCTGGAGGCTCTTGCTAATTTGCTAAGGATACCCTTGAACCTACGATTGTCCTATGTCAACCTCCAAGTTGCTGAGATTACAGGGATGTGTCACCATACCTAGCTTAATTTATTTTAATTTATAAGAATAAGAATCATTTTATGGGTAGAAGAATAGTCTACTCAATAGAAATTTAATGAAATATGCACATCCTTTAAGAATTGGGTAATATCCATTTTCTAGGAGATTTCCTAGAAAATGCCAAGCACTCTAATGAAAGAATATCCAATACACTCTCTTTAATAATTTCCAAGTCTTGAATGAAGTATACAAGACATGACTCAAGTTTTCATGTTCAAAGAACTGTACTCAGATGTTCCCAAGCAACAGTATATAGGTACTTGCTCAGATTTAGCATAATTGTAAGATATACTATAATTGATTTCTCCACACAAAGGAATATATTACAAAGGTAATTTCAAGACTGATTTATTTAAGAAACATATTGGCTACAATTTTATATAATAGATTTTTAAAATTTAATTAGCTTTAGAAATTATACTTCTAAGTCAAAACTATGGATTTAATATGGGTATATTTTATAAGAAAATGAGGATTTTCTTCCTTCTCTTTTTTATAGCAATAAATCATAGGTGATGTATGATACAAATGGAGGTAAAGCATAAAACACAAGTTGATTTATGTCATGTCTTTATAAACTAGTTCTATTATCCATAATATTCATTATCAATAATGTGTGTTGTAAACAGTGAAATAAGATAGCCACATATATAAATGCAAGTTAAAATATATTACACTTATTGTTATGTGGAAATAAAAACTTAAAACTATATTTTTATTAATTTAGAAACTAAAATAATTAGAGATTAATTTTTTCCTTCTGTGTCATAAAATTTTACTTTTTAAAAAGTAACTTACTTAAAGATATCATTGATAAATTGCTGTATTAGGCAATATATTTCTGAAATTCCTTCCACATTTTAGAAACTAATTATTTATTTGTAAAATTTTATAACAGCAGAATGTTATCAATCATGCCATCTATCTATCTATCTATCTATCTATTTATTTTAGAACAACACAAATTTATTCTTACAGTCTAGATTTTAGAAAATCAAAATCAAGCTAACAGCAGGTCCATATTCCTTTGGAGGCTCTAGGGGAGAATTCTTTCTTGCCTCCACAAGGTTTTGGTGGATGTTGACTTTTGGTTGGTTATAGCACTCCAATTTCTGCTTCTATGTTCATCCTGCTTTTTCTGTGGTGTGAATTCTCCTTCAGTCTCTCTCTCTCTCTCTCTCTCTCTCTCTCTCTCTCTAATTTGTTGTTTTTAGAGATAGATAAAAGTAGGGTGTATTTTGATATATGATACATACATGGGGTGCAACCCATTATAATTTTGATTCCATTCTTGTAATTGAACATGATGTGGCATTACACTATTTGTTTATTCATATATGAGCATAGGAAAGATATAGCCAATTCATTCTACTGTTTTTTCTATTCTCCATCCTCCCTTCCCTTCAATCCCCTTTGTCAAATCCAGTGAAATTCTATACTTTCCCTCTACACCCTCCCTTGTTATGGATTAGCATCCACATATCAGTGAGAACATTTGGCCTTTAGTTTTTGGGGATTGGCTTATATCACTTAGCACGATATCTCTAGTTCTATATCCACTTACCCATAAATGTCAAAATTTCATTCTTCTTTAATAGCTGAGTAATGTTTCATTGTGTATATACACTATATTTTCTTTATCTATTCATCTGTTGAAGGGTACCAAGTTTGGTTCTGTATCTTGGCTATTGTGAATTGAGCTACATTAATATTAATGTGGCTGTCTCACTGTAGTATGCTTCTTTTAAGTCCTTTGAGTATAAGCTGAGGAATGCGATACCTGCGTCACACAGTGGTTCCAAGTTTTCTAAGGAACCTCCACACTACTCTCCAGGGTGGTTTCACCAGTTTGCAGTCCCACCAGCAATGTAGAGTGAACCTTTTTAGTCATATGTTCACTAACATTTATTGTTACTTATATTCTTGATTATTACCATTCTGACAGTAGTGAATGGAGTCTCAGTGTAGTTTTAATTTGCCATTCTCTAATTGCTAGAAATGTTGAACATTTTTTCACATATTTTTTGACCATTTGTATTTCTTCTTTGGTGAAATGCCTGTTTAGTTCATTTGTCTATTTATTGATTGGTTATTTGGTTTTCTTGGTGTTAAGTTTTTTGAATTCTTTGTATATCCTGGAGATTAATGCTCTGAGGTGCAGGGGTGATAAAGATTGTCTCCCATTCTGTCGGCTCTCTGTTCATGGTCTTGATTATTTCTTTTGCAGGCAAGAAACATTTCAGTTTAATGCAAAATCCCAATGACTGATTCTTGATTTTACATCTTATGCTTTAGGAGTCTTATTAAGGAAGTCTCTTCCTGAGTCAATATGATGGACAATTGGGCCTAGTTTTTCTTCTAGTAGGCACAGAGTCTCTGGACTAAAGCCAAGGTCCTTGATCCACTTTGAGTTGAAGTTTGTACAGAGTCAGATATAGGGATTCAATTTCAATCTACTACATATGGACTTCCAGTTTTCCCAGCACCATTAGATGAAGAGACTATCTTTTCTCCAAAGTATGTTATGGCACCTTTGTCTAGTATGAGATAACTGTATTTATGTGAGCATGTCTCTGTCTTCTATTCTGTTCTATTGGTATTCATGTCTGTTTTGTGTCAATATCATGCTTTTTTTGTTACTATAGCTTTGTAGTATAATTTAAGCTCTGGTATTTTGGTGCCTCCTGTTTTACTTTTCTTGCTGAGGATTGCTTTTACTATTTTGGGCTTCTTTTTTTCCCCCAAATCAATGTCATGACTGTTTTTTCTATTTCTATGAAGTATATCATAGGAATTTTCAGTGAAATTGCATTAAATCTGTATAGTGCTTTTGGTAGTATGGACGTTTTGATAATATTAATTATGTCTATCCATGTTCTTTTGGGTCTATTAAATACAGAATCATATCATGGGCAATTAGGGATAGTTGAGTTCTTATTTTCCTGTTTGTATCCCTTTATTTTCTTTCTTTTGTCTAATTGCTATGGCTAGGATTTCAAGGACTATATTGAATAGATATAGTGAAAGAGGGCCTATCTCTCTTGTTCAACTTTTTAGTTTAGTTTTCAATTTTTCTTCATTTAGAATATGTTGGCCTTGGGTTTAGCATACATATCCTGTAAAATGTTGAGATATGTTCCTACTATCACTAATTTTTCTAGTGTTTTGAGAATGAATGGATGCTGAATTTTGTCAAATGCTTTTTCTGCATCTATTGAGATAATTATGTTATTCTTGTCTTTAAGTCTGTTGATGTGATAAATTACATTTATTGATTTTTATATGTTGAACCAACCATATACCTGGAATGAACCCAACTTGATCAATATCTTTTTAATATGATTTTATATGCAATTTCCCAGGATTTTATTAAGAATTTTTGCATCTATGCTCATGAGAGATATTGGTTTGAAATTTACTTTCCTTGATGTATCTTTTTCTGGTTTTGGTATCAGCATATCTCCATACAAGGTTTGGAAGTTTTCCCTTCTTTTCTATTTCATGGAATAATTTGAGAAGTTTTAGTATAAGTTCTTCTTTGAAGGTCTGGTAGAACTTGGCTGAGAATACATCTGGTCCTGGGCATTTCTTTGTTGGTAGGCTTTTGATGCATCTTCAAATTTCTTTGCTTGAAATTTACCTGTTTAAATGTTCTATTTGGTTAGGTCACTTGTCTCTTGATATTTGTTGATATCATTATGATCTCTTATTGGAATACAGATTTTCAAAGTAGTTTCTGATTATCATCTCTATTTCCTTAGTGTTTGTGGTGATATTTCCTCTTTCATTATAAATTTTAGTGATTTCAGTTTTCTCTCTTTTTTCTTTGTTACCTTAGTTAAAGGTTTATTGATTTTATTAATTTTTTCAGAGAAACAACTTTTTTGTCTATTTTTTTGAATTTTTTTGTTTCTATTTCATTGATTTCAGCTCTGATTTTAATTATTCTCTGTCTTCTACTGCTTTAAGTGTTGATTTGTTCTTCTTTTTCTAGAACTTTAAGATGTAATATTAGGTTATTTATCTGATGATGTTCTATACTTTTAAAGAATGCACTTAGTGCAATGAACTTTCCTCTTTGAATTCCCTTCATAGTGTCTCAGATTTTGATAAGTTGAGTCACAATCCTCATTTACCTCTAAGTATTTTTATAACTTGATCCCTGATTTTTTCTATTACCAATTGGTCATTCAATAGTCTATTATTTAGTCTCCATGTGTTAGAGTAACTTCTATTTTTTTGTTTTATCATTGATTTCTAATTTCATTACATTATGATCTGATAAAATGCAAGGCATTATATCTATTTTTGTATTTGCTAAGAGTTGCGTAAGATATGGTCTATTTAGAGAAGGATCTGTTGGCTGCCATGAAGAAGTATATTCTGTCCTTGATGGATGAAATATTCTGTATATGTCTGGAAGTCTAAATTGTTAATCACATTTATTAGTTCTATAGCTTCTTTTATTTTTGTTTGGAGGATCTCTCTAGTGATGAGAGAGGCATGTTAAAATCACACAGATACATAGGGATAGTGGGATCAGCAATTTCCATCTGCAAAAACAGTACATAATCATGTATTATCTGGCTTAAAATCAAATAATAGGTCTTGTCTATGTCTTTTGTTGTATAAATTATTGCTGTGACATTGGTGGTAGAGGCAGATACTATATATCTCAGTTAGTATTAAGAAGTTTTAAGAATAGAGTTCAATATGTGTAAAGAAGAAGAGATAGGAGGGTAAAAAGTGTTTGCAATTTCATAGGGTAAATAGGGCAGGTGCCATGGTAATTTAGGATAAGTTGTAAGTTTGAAAGGGAATGAAAAAAGAAAGAAGAATATAAAGGAGGAGAAAGATATGGAGTTTAGGTGTCAGGAATAGAGAAATTAGAGAGGGAGGCAAGGGAGATAGAATAGTGATAATGATGATACAAAACAAAATCAAAATAAGCTAATAATAAGCCCTAACCCTTAAAATACAAAGCATGGAAAAATAATACCTTCAAGAAAAACCAAAAAACACACATAAAAAAATCCCACAACAACAACAAAAAAGGAAGAAGAAAAAAAGAAAAGAATAAGAAAAAAGAAAACCAAGGCTAGAAATGGAGAAAGAAACAAATGTGAATATGTGTAGAAGTCCTTGAATCAGTCAGTACACATTCAATAAAACAAGAATTCAATATGGGAACCCAAAGTAAATAAGCAAAACAGAACTACTGCCACAGCAAACAAGCTACGACAACAATAACAAAGAAAAAACTTTGTGGAATGCTAAGAGAGTAAGAAATGGTACCCACTATTAGTGGACAAAATAGTCAGTGAATATATGTGTTCACTGACTGTGCCCACCTGGTTTTCTTTCTATTTCTTCTTGAGGTATGATCTAAACTTTCAAGTAAGAGCTGTGGGTTGTGTGTCCTTTTGTATTTTGTTGCTCACTGTGTTGCAGGTTGGGGTTTAAGTCTTCCTGATTTCTTTTCTTGGGAGATTAGTGTGGGAGGGCCAGGCTACAAACCTGGAGGCAAAGTGGCATGTCAGGGAAGCTGGGTTATGGGCCAGAAGCAAAGCACCTGGATGCATCCAGGTGGATGGTGGATCAAAGCTTGGTGCCAGGACCTGCTGGAGGCCGCAAAGCTGCCTGCTGGACCAGGTGGGTCTGGCGGCTAAGCTGTGTGTGTGGCAAGTTGGGGCCAGCCATATCAGGGACCCAGCTGGTGTATGCCCTGTGGATGTGGATCTTTGGTCTGGCTGTGAAGCTTCCTGCTGGACAAGGTGGTTGATTTATTTTTTTCATCAGTGCATGATTTTTTATTTTTTCTAATATCAAACAATATAATCATCTGTAACTTTGCTCACACAGCTTATGTTTACTAATACTCAGTTAAAAATGAATTTTTTTCCATAGGTTTGTATTTTTAAATTTTTTGTTCTTTTTAAATAAACATGACAGTAGAGTATATTTTGACATATCATACATACATGGAATATAACTTATTCTAATTAAGTTCTCATTCTTGTGGTTGTATATAATGTGGTGTTTCGCTGGTTGTGTATTCATATACAAACTTAGGAAAGTTATATCCAATTCATTCTATTGTCTTTTGCTGGGAGCCATCTGGGAAATGTGCCTAAACCAAATCAACATGGAAGGCTTTGGGTAGGAAAGTCTGATATCTTGGAACTCCCAGCAGCACACCTGCTGGTTTGAGACCGCCCAGTTCATCTGACTGCCTACTCAGCTCTATCAGGAGCTGTACTGGAGATGGGATGACCCACTGGAGCCACAGAGATGCACAGCCACAGAGACACACAGCTTCTCAGAGTTGGGTGTGGCTTGCCAAGATGGCAATTAACCTGTTGACTGCAAGACCCCAGGAAGCAAGATGCCTCCTGCTGAAACCTTATCCCTTCTTTTGATGTACTCTCCCTTAAAAGAAGAACTGGAGCCATTTTTTAGTTGTTCCATTCCAGCTCTTATATGGACTGGAGGATCTATCAGAAGCTCCCCTTTTGAAACTAATTTCTGGCTCTGTCTCTTATTTCTTCACTAATTATTTCAGACTTTATTTTTCTCAGGTGGCTCATCACCTCTGAGTAGGAAACTAACACTGGTGGGGTGCTGGCCTCCCAGTGATAGTCTTTCCTCATCCCATCCCCCGTCACTTCATTTTATTCCTCTTTGTCTAATCCAGTAAACTTCTATTCTTTCCTCTACACCCCTCCTATTATGTGTTACCATCCACATATCCGAAAGAACATTTGGCCTTTAGTTTTTGGTAACTGCCTTATTTCATTTAGCATGATAGTCTCCAGTTCCATTCTTATTACTCAGCCATAAAGAAGAAAAAAATGAATTTTAAGAATATTTTGGGCCATGTGTTTATGTACTATTCAGAGTTAAATTATGTAAACATATGTGTTTGTATGTGTGTGTGTGGTGTATTTGAGTGAGGCACAAATCTGGTTTTTCATGGTAGTTATGTTCTACAAAGTTTCTGTGAATATTAACTTAGCAAAATTATACCACTGTTCTTAGGGACAGTGTAGGTGCATATACATACATATCCCACTTAGGTTATGATATTGGATCCTAAAACAATTCAGTATGGTAAATACTATTTTCTTCATTTTATAAAAGGGAAAATGGGGTTTAAAAAAGTTAGGTGATTTTTCTAAGGTTCTTGACTAACAAGTAAGCTTTTGGGATTCATATATGGTATATTACACTTAGAGCTGTGACTTATTGCACTATTCTGTTCTGCCTTCTATTTTCTCCATTCTCTTGTCATCTCTGAATAAGAGCTGAGAGAAGGTAGAGAATCTCCATGTTGAACTTCAGCTGGGTACCTGCTTCTCAGATGACTCAATTTTTTTTCAGCTCTTAGAATGATAAGGGAATAATGTGAATGTACTGTGAGTATTGATTTTAGGTTTATAAATAAATTTTAGTGAGTTGGTGAATTCATAAATACAGAAGCCATAGATGATAGATAGGGCCAACTGTGTATGTGCAAGTTTGATTTATTTAAATTATCAACCTTATGGAATGACCAGTTCCAGGCAGACATGATCCCATTTGATCAAATTCTATATGACCTCTCTATAACAAAAGTTCCCAATGGTTTTATGAAGCTTGAAGAATCTGATTTCAACATTCCTGCTGCTTAGACATGATTTCAGTTCTTTTTTAATTACACTTTTAAAAATATTCATATGTTAAATCTAGCATCCAGAATAATATGCAAAGCACATTTAGTGAATCAGAATTTTAGTTATTTTTTGTCCTCTCATTAATTTGTAATATAGTATTCAATAATTCTTATTAAGCCATCCTATTATTTATATAAATTATCAGAATAAAAATAATTGCAAAGTACTTAGAAACATATTAAGCATAAGTACTTGCTTCATACAATGATAATTTTATTTCATAGTATAAAATATAGTTCTGTTGTAAATGTTATTAAAACCAGTAAAAGAACATTTTAAGCATTTTAATTTCCTGCCTCATACTCCCAGGAATTGCAAAATAAGTAGATGAAATTTTATATTTCTCTTATAAAATGTATAGAAACATGGATAATATGTACATGTATCCATTCACATTTTTAAATGTTCTATAATCCATTACTATTTTTAAATAGGATTTAAAAATGGAATGTCTATTCCATTTTTATTAAAATTTGCATGGCTTTGCCATATTTCATGCAGAAATAAAAGCAAAAGAATTACATGTTCAATAACACATTTCAATCATGCCTCTAAAATTAATTTGAAATTTCATTCTCCAAATCTAATAGTTCCTATTATTACTATTATAATCATTATCATCTAGTGATAAAAAGCATGTGACTCACCTTTTTTAGTTATTCTCCTTTGCCATGTATATCAATGTAATATATATATATATAATATACATATATATAGTAATATATTTCTATATGTATCACATATAATATAATGAATATCATTAATTTTCAAGGTCTTTTCATTGAGTTTATTTAGTTTTCTTTACTGTATTTAGCTTAAGAGTGTTGGGATGGCAAAATGCATTCCCTGAAATAGATGACCTGCAGTTGCTTCTCCACCTGGTGAAGATTTAACAAGAGGACTTGGATTATGTGGGGAAACTGGCTAGGCTTGGAGCCTAGCTCTGTGGACTGTGCTTCCTGCAGTGTGATACTGTGGCTAGGTTTTCTGGTTTGGCACATCTGCTGGCTGAATTCGGACCAACTGCTAAGATCAAAAACCTGGGTGTTGTGAGCCTTTTTGTGATTCTTTGTTTCTAATTGACTCCAGGTAGTCCAGCCCTGCCAGTAGTCCCAGTGTTTCCTATGTGACTAGAGACAAGAGTGACCCTTCTGTGGAGGGTCCAAGAATAGTGAGGAGTTATCTACTACAATTCCCTTTTCCTAATGTGGAAATTGTGAGTCCATACACAGTCCTTGTGTATGATACTATGTGCACTTGGGAGATGAGCAGGTGGTCAATGAGAATTCTTTCTCTTTTTATTAAATCAAGGCTTTTCTCAGTTCTGCGGTCCAAGGGATGTCTCAGCCTCACCCCTAGTTCTGAGATGTTTTGGGGTATTATTGCCTATGGAAAGTTGCTATTGTACATGTATGTGGGAAGGAAAACCAGAGAATTCCTTTTCAACTATATTAGTGTGGTCGTGAACAGATGTCGCCTTAAGTGTATTTTGAAATTCTCAAACAAACTGTAAATTTCATATTCTTTTTATATGTTTGCACATTGATATACTGTCTAACAGTAATGTTATACTTGACCATTCTAATAATGTATCTGTACATTCTTTTGGATTTGTTACATGCACAATTGCATTATTTACAAATAATGACAGGTTGTTTGATACATTTCAATTACTATAGCATTTATTTTAAATCAACATTTTAACCAGTGCAGTGTTGATCATAACAGTGATTGTGGTGATCCTGTTCTAATTTCTAATCTCAGAAGAAATTCTACCAAGATTTCCCAATTTGGTAGACATGTGCTTTTGTTTCTTTCTAGATTACTTTATATTAAATAAATTTTTATTTAATTCCTAATTTGTTGATTTTTTTTCTGTTAATTTTGAATTATATTTGATGCTGTTTGTATCAATAGAATAATCATATAATTTTATATATTCTGTTAAAGTAGTAATTTACATTCATCAATTTTTGAATTAGCATATATCTTAGTCAGTTTTTTTTTCCTTACTGTGACCAAAAGACCTGACAAGAACAGTTTTAAAGGAGGGAAAATTTATTTGGGATTCAGAGGTCTCAGTCCACAGATGGCCAACTTCATTGCTCTATACTTAAGGTTAGGCAGAACATCATGGAGGGAGTATGTGGAGAGAGAAAGCAGCTTAGTCTATGGCAGTCAGAAAGCAGAGAGAGAGAGAGGGAGGGAGGGAGGGAGGGAAGGAGGGAAAGAGAGAAGAGAGAGAGAGAGAGAGAGAGAGAGAGAGAGAGAGAGGGAGGGAGGGAGGGAAGGAGGGAGAGAGAGAGAGAGAGAGAGAGAGAGAGAGCCCTCCACTCATCAGGGACAAAATATAAACCCTAAAGGCACAGCTTCAGTGATCTACCTCCTCTGCCCATACCCTACCTGCCTACAGTTACCACCCATTAATCTATATCAGTGGATTAACTCACTGTTTAGGTTCATGCTCTCATAACCCAATCATTTAATCTCTGAATGTTCTCATGTGGTCTCACACATGAGCTTTTTGAGATACCACATATTCGAACCATAATAGCACAAATCACAACTTGGATTATTGAAATAACATCAACCAGGTCACAAAATAGTTCTTCATTTATATTACTGTAATCAATTTCTAAATAATGTGTGGAATTTCTGAATTTATGTTCATGAGTAAGATTTACTTGCAATTTTATCTTCTTGGAAAATCATTGTCAGTTTTGAGATCAGTGTTTAACTGGTCTTACAAAAGGAGATTTCCATTTTTTTTTCTGTTTTCTGGAATACCTTGTGTCAGATTAAAATTAATTCCTGTTTTAAATGTTTGGAATAATACAGCAATAAAACTTTTGGTGTTCTCACTAAAAATGATTTTAATTATAAATTTAATCTATTTAGTAGTAAATTATTCAGGCTTTCTATTTCTTCTAATATCAATTTTAGCAAGGTTGATTTAGTGCTAGACACAATACTTTCATCTTTGACTTGCTTTCAGTCTCTAGCTCATGGGGCATTACACAGACAATATGAATGGAGTAGGAAAGAATAATGGATACACATATTATATATACCTCTTCTGTTCAAGCCTATGCTTCATTGTCCCATCAGACTTAATTTACAAAACAGAAATTCCAAAATAAATTATTAGATATTACAAGATGGTGACAATAGTATTTAACCAGGCCTAGGATCCTTATGAGGTATACATTCTATAATTGCAGAGGTCACATAAATCTATAAAATGTGGAAACTGCTCAAATGCCTATCAAATGGTGAAAGGATGAACAATTTGTGTTGCATGTTGTATAATGGAATACTACTCAGGAATAGAAAACAAATACTACTAACAAATGCAGTAGCATTGTTAAATCTAAAATTCCTTTTGTTAAGGAGGCAGCTATTCATGTCTATATAGCCTATTTATATGTCATCCTTAACTGGGAAAAATTATGGGGACAGAAAACAAATTAACGGTTGCCATACATTTGGGCAAGGGAAGGAAACTGACTACAAGGTAGAATGAGAGAATTTTTTGAGGGAGCAAACAGCTATGTATTTGTTAAGGACTTTAGAATTTTCTTCCCAAAAGGGTGACTTTTACTGCAGGTAAAATTGCAATAAAATAATTAATTTACCCACACACTATTGCTTTAAGTTCATTTCATAAAACTTTGTATTGCTTATCTTTATTGTCATATATTTCTAAATAACTTGCAGTCAACATTTTAATTTTTCCTACCTCAAAGTTTATTTAAAATTATATTTGTTAATTTCTAAACAAATAGTAGTTACTGTTTGATGGATTTTTAGTTTAAATCCTCTGTGGTCAGAGAGCATACTCCGCGTGTTTTTGTTACCTTGAAATTTTTTGAGAGTTCCTCAACATGTCATTATATAAGTGTATGTACTTTTAAAAATATGCAGTATGTGCTGATTGCATATGTAGTTTTATTTAAGTCACTTTGGATATGTTTATCAAACTATTTGTTAAACTTTTCTGTAGCAGAGATTTTAAAATATGTTTGGTCTATTTAATCTCTTAAAATTACTGAGACCCCCAAAATCTTTTGTTTATGAGAGTTGTGGCTGTTATTAGAAATAAAAACTCAAAAAATAATTAACACTCTCTATGACATATTTTTAAAATAATAGCTCAAATGAATGCATGTTAGAATGAATAATATAATGACATAGCTCTATTTTTCTAAAAATTAGAGTTCATTATTTTAATTTTTGTAAATCTCTTTAATGTCTGCTTTAATTATGAATGCTAAGTGATTCTCAGTTAAACTTGATGAAGTTTGTTGTTTTGGATTAGGTAGGAACAATGTAAATTCAGGAATATATACTTCAAAAGGGAGTATAATTTGATTACATTTTCAAATTATTGTGGATAATCTTTTTTCATACCATACCATAGCTTGAGCATTGGTAGTTTTCTAAGAGTTAGTTGCAATGTGAAATTTGAAACCATATCAATGAAATTTTCAATTACATTGGAGTCCAGTGATTTCTTTTGTACTTTGGTTCTGTACCCATGCATGATTTTATATTATGCCTATTCATTAGAAAATACTGATTATACTCAAATCTTTTAAAAGTTGACATATTTCATTATATAATATTTAAATCACATTTATTTATATCACTATAATCTATCATAAAAGTCTTCAAATGTTGTAAATATTTCAAGATCCCAGTGGTGGTGGCAGATGCCTATTTTTCATTGGCGAAAACCAACAGGTGTTTTCCTTGATGTGATAGGCTCATTTAATTTGTTTTTGAAAAGAAAAAAATGCCAGTCACATACTCACATATGAACAATACTTTGAAAGTTATTATTTTTTTCAAATAAATGATGCTCACAATTTTGGTCAGCTCACAATTCAAATAACTAATTGCATGATATTGTCCAGATCCATCTATTTACTGGCAAATGTCATAAAGTATGTCATAAAGTCATTCTTCTTAATGGCTATGTAATACTCTTTTCTTTATCCATTCATCTGTTGAAGGGTACTTAGGTGGGCTCCGCAGCTTAGCTGTTGTGAATTCAGCTGCTATAAACATTAATGTGGCTCTGTCACTGTACTATGCTGATTTTAAATCATTTGGATATATACTGAAGAATGGGACAACGGGGTCAAATGGTGGTTCCATTCTGAGGTTTTTAGGGTTCTCCATACTACTTTCCATAATGGTTGTAGCAATTTGCAGTCCTACCAGCATATATGAGTGAATGTGTTTCCCCCTACCCTTGCCAATATTTATTGTTACTTGCATTCAAGCTCAACAGGCTGAATATGAAATGTGAAGTCATAGGAACTAGACAAAAGAACCAGCAGAAAACTTCTAATACCAAACAATTTAAGCAGAATTACTCTCATATAAATTGGCTAAAGTTTACCCTTGCAAATTTTACCTCCACTCTATAAAAAGCACAAGAAATCTTGAACTCATTTTTGAAGCCCCCTTTGAATAGAATACATGCACTTTTCAATTTAAATAAATTAATGGATATACCAAAAAAAACAGGGCTTGGGCCATTAGTAACAATAGGTAGATTTTCATTGTCTTGCACAGAAGAGTCTTCCAGAATCTGGTCATCTCTCCATTGCAATAACTGTCACTATGGGGAACTTCTTCACATTGAACCATTCTGTACTAGTATCCATCATTTATATTGTTTGCTGTTATCTTAACTTTTCCTCTCCCTTCATGGAATTTTTACCTTTCAACTATATCCATCTTTCTACATGTTCCTTAGAAGCTATATCAAGCAATACTTTGCATGTTTACTTGTCTATCATGCACTATATCTTTTAAGAGTTTGGTTGTCTTATCTAAATTCCGCAAGATATAACTCTGCTATAAGCCTATACCATATCCTGATAAGCATTAAATGCATGTGAAAACTTATTTTCTTTAGAAAAAAACAATTACACCAATGTTTTAGCTTTAGACAATCACCACACTTTTGTATGCAGAAGAAATTATTTCTGCATAATTCACATTTTATTCTATAAAATAATAAAAAAGCAAGATCAATAGATAAGAGTTAATTAATCTAGTAATATTTATTGCTCACAAAGGACGTTTTAAAGTGAAAATGGTAATTCTTTTTCTTCCTGTAAGTGCATAGCAATGAAAAATATAAGACTTTTAGTACTGTTTGTTGCCATGAAAGAATCATGGGGCTCCAATGGATCATTGGACTACATATTGAGCGTTATTGGATTAGTATGAGTTGTTAATTAATTATGATATTCTTTAATCACTTTAATGCTATCAAAATATTTTTTTTGTTTTCTTGTGTATTTGTTTTGAATGAGTGGCAGTAAAGAGTACAATAACTCTTACTAAGGCTTGTTGTTACTATGTTGATTTGTGCGAATGTATCAATAGTTTTGACCATCATTGCTTTTGTTCCATCAGTACATATGTCAACATTGGAAGTGAAAAGACAAATATGTAAAAATTGTATAGGAATATTTTTAAGCCTGAAGACTTCTGAAGTGTTCTCTCTGGGAGTCCCCGACTACACTTGAAACACTCAAAATATAATTTCATTTTTTTAAAAAAAATTGCTATGGGAAAAGATTGTTTTAACTTTTCTTCCATAATTATTGATTTCGTTATTTTTACTTTTAATTCTGTAGTTTTGGTCCTTATAACTTTGAGACAATTTTATTAGTGGCATGACAATTTAGGATCCCTATTCATTTCTGATAAACTTGTAACATTAAACTGTAACTATTTTTAATAAAATTTTTCTTGTAACATATACTTTGCCTGATATTAATATAGTCACACAAAATTTCTTTTGGATTATATTAGTGTAACACATTGGGTTTATCCTTTTACTTTTATTCTTCCTCTATCCTTACATTATAGATATGTCTCCTATAAAAGAAATGTTTTTGTTTAAATCAAGAATAATCATTTTTGTCTTTTAACTTGAGTATTTAGAAAATATGGATTCAAACCTAGCATAATATAGTTTTCTTTATATTTGTCTTACCTTTTCTATGTTATTTTAGTCCTTTATTTTATACTTTATAATGTAATATATGTTTATTATTTTCATTATTTTATCTTCTCTTAAAATTATTTAGTATTATATATTAAAGAACTTACCTGATTTTTGTACCCGATTCCTACTTGTTAACTTCTAAATTCTTGGAATTTCCTGAGTGATGTATCTGTTATTTATGGTGAGGCTTTGGATCACAACTGATAGTTTATGCTAATGAGGTGAATCATGGTGAGCTCCAAGATCATTTACGATAATGAGATAACTCAGAATAAAATTTGGCCACACCAGGAAAATTAACCATGTGATTCGTAATTTAGGTCATGTGATTTGAGCACAATCTCAAGGCAGATTTCAGGGATTAGAGATTGAGTCATGTGAACAATATTTTAATTTTTTTCTAGGAAATAAACCCCAGTAAAATTTCTAGACATCAGAGTGCTGTTGAGCTTTCTTGGTTGGTAATACTGGATATGGATATGATAATACTTTGATGATGGAGGGTGGCATGTCCCCAAAGACTATGTATTAACTTTAAAATTGGTACCCTTTCAGAATTTTCTGTTGTATCTATTAGCTAATTATAATTTGATTCATTTCACCATATTAAAACTGCAATGACATTTATTTATTTATTTATTTTTTAAAGAGAGAGTGAGAGAGGAGAGAGAGAGAGAAATTTTTAATATTTATTTTTTAGTTCTCGGCGGACACAACATCTCTTGTTGGTATGTGGTGCTGAGGATCGAACCCGGGTCGCACGCATGCCAGGCGAGCGCGCTACTGCTTGAGCCACATCCCCCGCCCTGCAATGGCATTTATAATGATTTTCTTAGTTCGATGAATTGGTTTAGTGGTTCATTAAACCTGGGGGTGATGTGGGGAAAAAATTCATTATAGAAAGTTCAAATTGTAGAGAACTATGCAGAATAATTTTAGAGATACATACATATGTTGTAAACCAAGTAAGAACAATAAGCATATTATCAATATAAAATTCAAGAGAACAGTCACAGATAGTAGAGAAGGTGATAGAAATACTTCAATAATCACAAGAATGTTCTTTAAGCTAGGAGATAGTTTGGATGACTTTCATGAATTATTATTTTCATACCTTAAAGATCATTTATAAATATTTGTATATACTACTTATTTAATAAGAAGAAAATGAAGAAAGGGTGATAAAAATCCCTAAGCTAGTTGTTCATGCTTTATTAACAGAGTCATGACAATAAGTTATTTATGCAGGACATTTTCAAAGATTTATCTTCTCAGTAATGTGTTAAATTAGAACTGTGACATTAGAGACATAGACTAATGCATTGCCATTTCTCCTCTCATTTAGATTGGGACTCTATCAGAAGATAAATTAGTTCTGTGGTCTCTCTTGACTCATGCTAGGTAAAATGAGTTTCTTTTACCAACACATTGTCAGTCACCATCTTGAGTGTAGATTCATGATTATGCCATTTCCTCTTGCTGCTGCAATAATAGCAGAGAGCAAGACAACAGGAATGTTAATGCTTAGACGAATCTAATGGAAGAAAATTTACTGCTGTAACTTTGTAGTAACTTTGATTGACTGGCAATTAGCCACCTTTTTATACCACTATAGGGATGAAAACAAAAGCCCTCATTTTAAAAGATTGCTATCCTACTTTTTCTTTATCTTCAAAAAATATTAGAATAAAATGGGTTTACTTCCAGAATTATAGAAAATACATAATATACAAGGAAGCAGAAGAAAAAGCCTAGAGTAGAAGCTGCAACATTTTGGAGTATTATTTTTTAGTTTTTTCCCAGTAACATGTTGTCATATCAGAAATGCATTTACTATTGTGTTTTTTCCACTTAGACTTTTTAGATGCCACTAATTATTCTTCAAACACATGATCTTTAGTCTCTGTATAACATTTCCTATGTGAATGATTTACAATTAACTTAATAACTAACTACTAATGGACATCAAATTGACTCCAATGTTTCAATATTTTTTAAGAACTGCACATAGATTTTCTTTTGAACAAAAATCTTGGATGGTATATTGATTGTCTTCTTTGTGTGACAGAATAAAACATTAACTGAGGAGTGTTCCTAAGTATTCTATCTACTTTATGAAAGGAAATTCTAGCTCTGCTTTCTCCATGCATTTCTTTATTTCTCTTGATTTATTCCCCTCTGCCTAAGATCCTAGATGGTGAGATTTATTTATTTTTTATTTAATTGGTAAAGAATTTGGGGGCTATAGTAGAAACGTAGACCAACAAGATAGCCCTGAACAATAGAGCAAGAATTATGGAATGTTGAAGAGAGGAGCTTCACCTATCAGAATACATGAATAGATAGTAAAAGGAGGATATTTTAAGAAATATTCATCTATGCTGTTATGTAGCTCCATAACAATGTTTTACAAATACATTTTTGTTTTGAAATTATTTTTTACTTGCAGACTTAGTGGTGCTTTGGTTGTATTATTTTAACACTGGAACACAAAGGTCATAGTTTTATAAAGTTTATATACCAGTAAGGAAAGAGCATCATCAAAATTACTTTCTTGTAAGATTAGACCAATATGCTCTTTTAATCAAATTGATAGAAAAATGCCTGTATCATTGATTTCATAAACATGGAATATCAACATTTTATAAAAGTGTTTGTCACCTTGATAGGTGGAAAATCATATATATTTTCTATTTTGCATTACTTCGTAAGTGATGTTGAGTATTTTCCATATTAATTCATTGTAACTGTCTTCTTGAAAGCGATTTGATCACGATCCTTGTTGATTCACTGGATATGAAGGTGTTTCTTTAATTTGTATTTATTACCATTTATTAATGATATACAGCTAGCCCTCTGTATCTGTGAGTTCTGCACCTATGGATTCAATCCACTGGAGACTGAAAATATTAAGTAAAAAAGTAATTGTATCTGTGCAGGTTGAACTTGCACAGACCATTTTGGTTGTATTATTCCCTAAGCAGTACAGCACAGCGTCTATTTACATTGTATTAGGTTTTATAAGTGATCTGAAGGTGATATAAAGTATACATGTAGGTCATATGCAAATACTACACCATTTTGTATAAGGAACTTGAACATCTACAGATTTTGACATCCATGCAGGTTTCTGGAACCAGTCTTCCGTGGATACAGGGCATCATCATGTTAATGTTCATATTTATTACCATCATCTCCCTTGTCATTGTCATATTTTTATTTGTACTAACTTGTTTGAAATATGTATCTTAAAATTTTATTGACTTTTTTTCATTACACATTAATTTATCATTACATTCTCAGAAATTCATTGCCTGTTAAGTTCCCCTTAACAAATAACAAATACTCATCTACATGTTTTAATATTTATCACTTTGTTCATTTGTTTAGTCTACTTGAAAGGATAAGAAATGAAGAGTTTAATTTTATCTAATTGTTACAACACATTTAAATATAAAACATTTTTAGTTTTATCAGTGATAATACTTTTATTATATACACAATTCCTAATATATTAGACTACTTATTTTATGTCATAAATTTTAAATCTATCATAGGTTTTTTGGATATGCTAAATTTTATTTTTATTTTAATATATAAGAAAGAATACAATTAATAATCCTTTTCACAAAATGTCTTTCCAGTTTTTACTTTTCTTCATATAAATTGTAGAATCAGTTTCCAATGATATGTTTTTAAGAACATTGGAATTAGATTCCATTTTTAAATTAATTTGCAAAATGTGCTCTTTGTATCTATTATATATTAATTACATTAATAAAAGTTTAGAATTTACTTATTTTACTCATTTTCTAGTGTCTCTTTTGTGTTAACTGCCACTGTGATGGGCAACCTCTAATGATAAACTGACAAATGTCTATTTTTCAAACCCCTGTGATAGATGTCTTGTATCCATAAGGTGATGAAGGCAGAATAAATAGTCTTTGCTGATGATATCAGAAAAATAAATTATTCGATAGACTGAATACATAAACAGGTAACAATAAAGCTCAAATAGACATATTTAAAGCTTCTGCAGGACAAATCCATAAAATAGTTTTATAATAACTAAGCTAAAGTTTATTGAAAATGTAGACTCTAATTTTAGAAGTTTTTGATCACAAAATAACTTGAAACCTTTTATTTATGATGATATGTCTTGCACATGATAGGCATTTTGTGCAAACATTTGGGTTTGAATTGATTGTAAATTAAAAATAAAATACATAGGCTATCTTCTTTTCATGCATATAAAATCAGTTCTCTGCTAGTATGTCATCTATTCTGTTTCATATCACTGCTTTATTCTATCCAAACTATATTTTTTGTTCTGGAAAGAAACTAAATCAATAACAAAGGGAAAGATAATCACTCACAGAGTAGATTCCACTTTATCTTTTGGATAGAATGATATTATCACCATGTCTGGGGATAATTTTATCCTTTCTTCATAGACTATAATGTTAAAAATGTAGCCTCCAATTGAAATGTTTCTGATTACAATGTATATGTTTCTATGTAATTTTGGTATCTTCCATTATTTCTGTAAGCATGCTTGAAAAACAATTTCTTTAAAGTTTTTATTTCTTTTGAGTCAGTAAATTGATTTTCATAGTTGCTTTAGTATCATCAGAAAGATAAAATTTCCATACAACTGTCAGCCTTTCTGGGTTTGTTGAAATTATTTTTATGGACAGTGCCATGATATCTGGTTATGGTTCTGTGTTTATTATTTTTCCCAAAGTTCTCATGAATATAAACTACATATGACTTATTATAAATATTGAAAGAAATGACTTAAAATATAGTCTCCTTTCTGAGTCACACAAAACATTGCTGGTATACATTATTGATAAATTGAGGAAATGAGAAGTTAGGGTCAAAGTATGAGGGCAGAGTTTCAGCTGAGTATTCTCTGTTACTTTAATTACTAAACTGTTTTTAATAGAAAAATCAACATCGGTACGACTATTTATCTTTCCTCATCTTATATCTTACAAAATTTTTTTCCTCATCTTATATCTTACAAAATTTTTGAGACATTTATTTTAACCAGAGAATAATAATTAGACCTAATTATATAATGATTTAGAGTTCATAATGTTCCTTTCACAAGAAGATGAGAGGCAATTCTCTGAAATTTGTGGAGCAGAGTATTACATTTTGAGGGAGGGAGGCACAGATGAAGAAAACACTAGGAAGTTAAGTGGCTTTAGTCAAATGTGATTTTTCTTTTCTGCTCAAGGAAATTAAAGAAGGAGCCTATGGAGTAAGAGTTAGAAAGACTGGGGGTGAAACAGACAGAAATGCTAGGAAGAGGACATACCAGGAGAAAACTCTAGGATATAATTGTAAGAATTGCTAAGTAAATGGACCTTTCTGAATTTTATTATAGAAGAAATAATACCTGAGATCATCACTTTTTCATTGTTTATTTATTTTTAATGTCCAAAAAAGTGCATTATTCAAAAAATGTTTTCTTCAAATTAATTTATAATTTAAAATTATATTTTATGGAAATATATATGATTGATTAGTAAATGAGAAAATAACAATTCCCTATTACTCAATTTATAAGTGATATATGGCATATTAAAAATAAAAACAGAAAAGTATGAAGAATAATATTAAAATAACAATATGTCCACCACTGTGAGTATGACACTATTAAATTTTTCATACTTACCCCATCTTTTGTTAAGAAAGATATTTCAGAGAATGGCAGTATTTCAGAGGAGGCTGAAGTAACCAAAACACTATTCCTGATCTTATTTGTATTTTACTCTTCTTTCCCCAAAATTGCTATTAAAACTTTGATGTCTGTATAATAAGAGAAATATTTCCTTACATGACTTTGTTTTTATTTAAATTGTTTCAACATTTTGCACATATTTTGTTAATTAGTCTTTTTTAAAAAATTGAATCTTGTCAGTCTGTATTATGTGACAGGCATCATTAGCAGCAAATAAATAAGTATAAATTCCTACTCTCAATTTACTTAAAGTTTAACAGGATGAGGAAAGAGTAAAAAGTAAACAAATTGACTAATAACATACCAAAAAGTGATTAACTATGATAGAAAGACAAAGCATAGTTAAGGATTAAAATCTCTCAAGTATGAGAATATAATTAGTATAAATGCTGTAAATACTCTCTATTCATGAGAGCACGACTATTTTAGATTATAAATACAAGAGAGATCATGTGGCTTTATCTTTATGTGCTGGTCTTATTTAATTCACTACAGTATTTCTCAGATTCAACGTGTATAATAAATGACATAATTTTCTGTCTTTTTAAAAGGCTAATTATTCAAATGAGTATATAAAATAAACTCATTATTTCTTTATCTATGGAAAGATATTGAGGTTAATTTTATATCTTAGATATTGTTATAATATAGCAATCAATGGAGGAGTGTAGATATCTCTTTGACATACTAATTTCATAATTTACTATTACATATCTAGTATGATATTGCTAAATTTTATTGGTAGTTTAATTTTTCATTTTTGAGTAAACTATAGCCTATTTTCCATTAATGGCTACATCAACTTACATGCCTACCAGTGTTATATAAGTGTTCTTTTTTCTCTATATCTTTACCAACTGACCTGTTATATATATATATATTTGCTAACAGGTGTGGGGGAAACTCATTATAGTTTAATTTGTATTTTTTCAATGATTAGTGATTTTTGAGTTTTTTTATTTTTATTATTTTTTATTTATCTGTTGGTCATTTGCATGTCTTCTTTTGAGAAACAACTATTTTTTGCCCATTTTGTAAGTGGATGATTTTTCTCTTACCATTCATTTTGAGTTCTTTTATATTTTCAGTTCTTTATATATTGTAAACATGATTTACAAATATCTTCTCTAATTTTTTTAAAATTTTTTTCTCATTGTTTTTTTGAATGTACAGAAACTTTTTTACTTTGATGTAATACCACCTTATGTCTTTTCACGTTTGTTACCTGTAATTTTGGGTTTAAAGTAAAAAATTCATTGCCCAGAATGATGATGTAATGGAGCTTTTTCTTTATATTTTCTTCTAATACTTTTATAGTTTCAGACTTATATTAAGTCTTCCACCCATTTTGGGTCAATCACAGTATGTAGTGTAAGATAAGAACCTAATCTCATTACTCTACAGGTGGATATCCAGTTGTCCCAACACAATTAATTGAATTAACTCTCCTTTCCCCATAGTATGTTCTTGGTATCTGTGTTGAAAATCAATGGAATGTAAATGCATGATTTTATTTCTGGCATCACCATTTTGTTTGATTTATCTGTGTCTCTTTTCAATGTTCATACTGTGTTTTTGTGATTATCTTTGTAGTGTATTTTCAAATAAAGCTGTTTGATATCTCTAACTTTTAGCTTTTTACTCAAGTTGCTTTAGCTCTTCATAGTTTCTTTTTTTTGCTTTTACCACTGTTTTTACTATTTCTGTGAAAGATTTCATTATGATTTTGATAGCAGATTGCCTTGGGTAGTGTCTTATGTCCTTTCTGTGCTTTTATAACATAATACCACAGACTGGGTAATATATAAAGAACAAAAATTTCTAAGAGTTCTAAAGGCTGAGAAGTCCTAGATTAAAGGGACATATTTTGTCAAAGGCCTTCTTGGTGCAACATCCCATGGTAGAAGGCAGAAAGATAAAAGTAAAATAAGAGAATAAAGGAGACCAAACTCATCTTTTTATAAGTAAATTACTCCTACAATATTTTAATCCATCCATTAATAAAGGCAGAGCTCTCATGGTCCAATTACATTAGTCTCTACTTACCAACACTATTGAATTGGGAATTAATTTACAACACATTTGGTGGGAACACCTTTAAACCATAGCAGGTAGTATAATGCCTTTTAAAAATATTATTTTTTCCAATCTGTAAACATGGGCTGTCTTTCCACTTACATGTGTCTTCCTAAAATGTTTTCATAAACATTTTACAGTTTTCAGTATATAGATATTTTGCCTACTTGATTAAATTTACTCATAAGTACTTCATTTCGTTTGTAGCTATTGCAAGTGATATTTTTTTCCTGATTTCTTTTTTAGTAGTATTTTGATAGAATATAGAAATACTGCTACTTTTGCCTATTTATTTTGTATCCTGAAACTTTCTTATTTTTTTCTTATTCATTTAACAACATTTAAAATGATGTAGTTAGGATTTTTTTTTTTTTTTGTACAAGATCATGTCATCTGAAAACATGAGTAATTTAACTTCTGCTTTTCCAATTTGGATGTCTTTTATATCTTTCGCTGTGCCTAGGATTTACAGTTCTATTTTGAAAAGAAATGGTAAAAGTAAGAAACCTTGTCTTTTCTGAATTATTGGAGAAAATGGTTCCAATTTGTCATCATCAAGTATGTTGTTAGCTGCATGTTTGTTATATCTGGCCCTTATTGTGATACATCCCTCTGTACCTAATTTGTTGATGGTTTTTGTTATCAAAAAAGAATTTTTATCAAATTTTATTTCTTCACCTATTGGGATAATCATGTGCTTTTGGTCTTTCATTCTGTTAATGTACTGTATCACAATTATAGATTTGTATATGTGGAAATAAACCTTCATCTCCAGAAGATTCCACTTGATCATGGTGAATGACCTTTTAATTGTGCTGTTGATTTTGTTTGCTAGAATATTCTGAGGATTGTTGCATGTATGTCGGTAATATTGGACTGCAATTTTCTTTTATTGTGTTATTGCTTGGCTTTCTTATCAGAGTAATGCTGGCCCTGTAAAATGGATTTGGAGTCATTTCCTGTTCTTTAACAATTTGGGACTAGTTTGAGAAGGACTGCTAATAGTTCTTCTTTAAGAGTTTGGTAGAAGTTACCAGAGAACCATCAGGTTGTAGGACTTTATTTAGCTGGTGACATTTTATTACATATTTAATATCTGTAGCCATTGCTGATCCGTTAGGATTTTCTATTTCCTTGTGATTCTATCTTAGTAGGTTGTATGTGTCCAGAAATTTATCCATTCCTTCTTTATTATACATTTGTTGGCTTGTAATTGTTCACGTAGTCTCTTATATACTTTGTGGTTTGTTGATGTCAGATGTAGTGTTTTCTCCTTTATTTATGATTTTATTTATTTTTGTATCTTTTTAGTCTAAAGTTTATGGAATATTTCTTAAAAAAATAACTCTTGCTGGGGCTATGGCTCAGCGGTAGCACACTTGTCTGGCATGTGTGAGGCACTGGGTTCAATTCTCAGCACTGCATATAAATAAATGAAATTTTAAGAATAATAATAACTCAGTTTTATTGATCTGTTATTTTGCTTGTCTCTATTTCATTCACTTCTGCTGTGATATTTATTATTTCTTTCATTCTGCTAATTTTTGACTTTGTTTTGTTTATTAAGTTCCTTTACATGTAGCTTTGTGTTGTTTATTTTAGATATTCTTTTTTGATATAGGTGTTTATTGCCATAAACTTTCTTTAGAACTGCTTTTTTTTTGCATTCCATAAGTTTGGAATGTGTCCATTTTTATTTGTCTCAAGATATTTTTAAATTTTTCTTCTAATTTTTTCATTAAACTATGGGTTATCTCTTTGTTATATATTTACTTATTTATTTAGTATGTGTTTAGTACTGCAAGACAATGTCTATGTACTTCTATTACTTTTATTTTTAAAAACTTCTCTCTTAGAACCCTAAAGAGAGAGATAGAAGAAGATCTTAGAAGATGGAAAAATGTACCCTGTTCATGGATAGGCAGAACTAACATCATCAAATGGTGATACTACCCAAAGTTCTCTACAGGTTTAATGCAATGCCAATTAAAATCCCAACGGCATTTCTTGTAGAAATAGATAAAGCAATCATGAAATTCATATGGAAAAACAAAAGACCCAGAATAGCAAAAGCAATTTTAAGCAGGAAGTATGAATCTGGAGGTATAGCGATACCAGAATTCAAATTGTACTGCAAAGTAATAGTAACAAAAACAGCGTGGTACTGGTACCAAAACAGGCAGGTGGACCAATGGTACAGAATAGAGGACACAGAAACCAATCCACAAAATTACAACTTTCTTATATTTGAAAAAGGGGCTAAAAGCATGCAATGGAGGAAGGATAGCATCTTCAACAAATGGTGCTGGGAAAACTGGAAATCCATATGCAAGAAAATGAAACTGAATCCCTTTCTCTCACCATGCACAAAATTTAACTCAAAATGGATCAAGGAGCTAGATATCAAGACAGAGACACTGCGTCTGATAGAAGAAAAAGTTGGCTACGATCTACATACTGTGGGGTCGGGCTCCAAATTCCTTAATAGGACTCCCATTGCCCAAGAGTTAATAACAAGAATAAATAAATGGGACTTACTTAAACTAAGAGAGGTGAATAGAGAGCCTACATTCTGGGAACAAATTTTTACCCCTCGCACTTCAGATACAGCCCTAATATCCAGAATATACAAAGAACTCAAAAAATTAAACAATAAGAAAACAAATAACCCAATCAACAAATGGGCCAAGGACCTGAACAGACACTTCACAGAGGAGGACATGCAATCAATCAACAAGTACATGAAAAAATGCTCACCATCTCTAGCAGTCAGAGAAATGCAAATCAAAACCACCCTAAGATACCATCTCACTCCAGTAAGATTGGCAGCCATTATGAAGTCAAACAACAATAAGTGCTGGCGAGGATGTGGGGAAAAGGGTACACTTGTACACTGCTGGTGGGACTGCAAATTGGTAAGGCCAATTTGGAAAGCAGTATGGAGATACCTGGGAAAGCTGGGAATGGATCCACCATTTGACCCAGCTATCACCCTCCTCGGACTATCCCCTGAGGATCTTAAAAGAGCATACTATAGGGATACTACCACATCAATGATCATAGCAGCACAATTTACAATAGCTAGACTGTGGAATCAACCTAGATGCCCTTCAATAGATGAATGTATAAAAAAAATGTGGCATCTATACACAATGGAGTACTATGCAGCAATAAAAATGACAAAATCATAGAATTTGCAGGGAAATGGATGGCATTAGAGCAGATTATGCTAAGCGAAGCTAGCCAATCCCTAAAAATCAAATGCCAAATGTCTTCTTTGATATAAAGAGAGCAACTAAGAACAGAACAGGGAGGAAGAGCATGAGGAAAAGATTAACATTAAACAAAGACGAGTCGGGGGAGAGAAAGGGAGAGAGAAGGAAAAGCATATGGAAATGGTAGAAGACCCTCAACTTTACACAAAATTACATAGAAGATGTTGTGAGGGGAAAGGGGGGGGAAACAAAGGAGAGAATTGAACAACAGCAGATGAGGTAGAGAGGGATGATGGGTGGGGAGGGGAGGGGGGATAGTAGGGGATAGGAAAGGTTGCAGAATACAACAGTCACTAATATGGCATTATGTAAAAATGTGAGTGTGTAACCGATGTGATTCTGCAATTTGTATTTGGGGTAAAAATGAGAGTTCATAACCCAATTGAGTCAAATGTATGAAAGATGATATATCATGAGCTTTGTAATGTTTTGAACAACCAATACAAAAATATAAAAAAACACAAAAACTTCTGTTAGTGATTTTTGTTTCTATAGTTAATTTTTATACAAATTTCTTAAAATATTTCAGTTTTTTTAAAAATTTTTGTCCCTTGAGATTTGTTCAATATTTTATGTAAATTAAACAAAATAAGGTTTGTCCAGTTTAAAAAAAATTACCATAAAGTCATTTTTTTGTATTTGTTTTTGTTTATAGTATATTCAGATACCTAGCATAATTTTTCTATGTGGCAATCTGAATATATCATTAACATTTATTGTATAATTTGACTACAATGCTGTAGTCAGATTAGCATTAATCTGTTTGACATATGATTTTCCACAGATAGAATGTCTCCTCCTGTGTTAATATTGTAGTTTTAATTTATTATTATATTTTAATTAGGCAAATTTTATTATAACATGCATATATAAATTATTAGCACAAGAATATACACAAATCAAATGATAAAGTTTTGAAATTTTTCTGTTAAACCTTATTTCTTGGACAATTACACATTTTACATATTATCTAAACTTCTTAAGATATCTCTATAGAACTCCCTCATTATCTCAATATTTATGCTCTTAAATGTAGGATTTGCTTGGAGTTGTTATTATTGTTCATATTTTAGGGTGTTTAGAATTGTGCTGAATGAAATACTATTAGATATTATCCAAGCAAAATGCTAAGTAAATCATAACCTTTTGTAGTGATTAAGAAAACAGACACTGGAACCAGAATACCTGCATTCAGATCTTAACTTTGCTACTTACTAACTCTTGGAGTTTGGAAAGATTTTAGTTAACTATTATTTATGCCTCAGTTTTTTCCTCTATCTTTAAATAAGGCCAATAATAATATCTGCCTCATAGAGGTATTTGGAAGAGTAAGTGTATTAATATATGAAAACAAGTAGAATATTGTCTTACACATTGATACATACAGATAATCAATGCAAATATTTGTTTCATTATTTTTCATGACTCTAGGACATATAAGTTCTCTTTTCAATATAATGTTAAGATGTTAGAGAAGTCAAAACTTGTAAATCTGTCTCAAAAGATTATGGATGATGGATTTAAGAACTATGAAAATATACTGAAAATATTGAATAATATATTTCAAGATTATTTGAAACTATTAGAGTATTTAATCCAGCTGGTTATGATACATATTATATTCCAAATTAAATTACTTTTATTCATATAATGTTGGATTTTATCCTCTACATAATAATTTAATAAGTGCTGTGTTGGCTTTTCCCTTAAAATGTGTCCTTAACATTTTCCTTCATTTATTACCATTCATTTATCCATTTTCTCTAGGCCTTTATATATTTTGCACAGATGATTTTAAGAAACTCTAACTTACCTGCCTCTACTGCCTTCAACTGCCAAATTTGGATCTAAAACCATATTTTTAACTTAAGTAATCAAGTTTATACTCAGTTTTTTTAAATAAATTCCAGAATATTTTATGATTTACTTAACATATGGAACAGTCATATCACTGCCCATAAAATTCATGAGCTTCCATTTCTTCCCTGACAACATTTGTACATCACTGTGTTACATCATTACCTCCCATACCTCTGACTTCTTCATTCTATCCTCTGCTTTCCTTAGAGTACGTATATGAATACAGGACCAATGAAACTCTATATCATATACAACCACAAGAATGGGATTGTAATTAGAATAAGTTATAATCCATGTAATATGTCAAAATACACTCTACTGTCATGTATATCTGAAAAAAAAATTTAAAAAGAGGACTTGAAGTTCCATGCATCGGTATCTTTGATCATTATATTATACTTGGGATGCTTTCCTCTTATTTTTCCTCCACCATTCAAGTGTACTATGCTACATAAACTGCTTATCCAGGATAATTTAACTTGTCTTTTATGATTTAGTGTGTATTTAATTCCCTGTCAGCTTTTCCCTTCCTTTGTCATAATTATTCAGTTCCTTTTCTGTGCTCAGTAAAACTACCTACACTATATATTGAATAAATACATATATCATTTTCCAACAGGGACCTAGAATCACCAATCACTTACAATGTAGGTTATTTGAGAGTTACATGGACTTAATATTTTAATCATTTATCTATGGCACACATGTCTGGTATGAAACAATTAGTGTGGATTCTTTTTATTTTTATGGACACAATATCTTTATTTACTTATTTATTTTTTATGTGGTGCTGAGGATCAAACCCAGGGCCTCACACGGGCAAGGCAGGTGCTCTACCACTGAGCTACAGCCCCAGCCCTAGTGTGGATTCTTTTTAAAGTATTTGACTATTTAACATATCAGTTGCCAAGTCTAAACCCAAATCTAGGCTTTTATCTCATGACAAAATTTAAAACTGTAATTTTATCAAAATTATACACAAAATAAAATACATTTGTCTGGTAGAATTTCCTTTCTTGAGTAGCTAAAACCATTGCTCCATTATTACTATTATTAAGTTTTACTCTTAAGTTTTCATACGTTCTTGAGAAGTCAATGTCCTTTGAACATTTTTAAACTACTAATTGAAGTACTCCTGAATTGCAAGAAGATCTCAAGTCACAGTTTCTCATGTAATGCCCCATTTCAATTCCTCTGTTTATGTTATTGAATATTGCTAAAAGTAAGACCAAATTTATTAGATATCTGCTGAATTAGCTCAACCATGAAAGCAAACATGCAACTGATTCACAAGCCCCATCATTTTGGAGACACACTTTGTTAAAACTGATTGACTTGACATTAAACCAAATCTGGTTTACTGTGATAATTCTAACTTTAAACTGAATCCTAGAAATAGAGATAGCACTTGCCTCTGAGAACTCATCATTGAAAAAGGCACTTTAATACATCAGAGTTTCTCTATCACAAGCTCCGGCTACTTTCACACCCAGTCAGTATTAAACATACCCCTTTCCAAGATGCCTTTATTAGGAGAAGGAAGAAATTATTTGTTTAATAAGGGAATGTAAAACTTCTCATAGTGAGAAAACCAATGGAATTACGTGTGTCTTCATCTAGCAAGTTATTTCAGCTTGAATTACCTCCTCTTCTTTATTAATAGCTCTTGTTTTTAAAATTTTTTATTATTTCTTTTAGGCATGGGTGTTATTTAAATATTACCTGGGTAGGCTCTTAATAGTTTACTTTCTTTTTTCTCAGGCTATATTTATATGACAATTTAAATTAATTTTATGATAGCATATGTTTTAGATTTTGAGAAACATATTATGAAAGCACCCCTTTGTTCCTTACAAAAGTTCTTAAATTCATGGATGAACAATGAAACAGGTAAATGTGTATATGGGAGTTAGCTTTGTTTCTTCAGAACTGTTGTAGGACATGACTTAAGTTTGTGACCTAAAATTTCTTTCTGATGCTGAGACACAGAGACAAATATACTTAAGATAGTGCTAGATAAGTCAGAGGCTCCCCAGGTAGAAGCAAATTTATTTATTTTTGCTAAATATTTCATTAGCTTGGAACACGCTAAAGAAAATTCTTGGGTAGGCAAATTTCCAAGAGATAAAAAGAAGAAGACAGGTTGAGGTGGATATTCTCATAGTCTGTTTCCAAACCTGGCAAGGAGGAAATATAATTATTCAATAAGAAGGAGTGAATGATGCAGTGACAAGAGAGTTCTCCCAACTGATGTTCCTCTAATCTGAGACATAAAGCCGGAGAAAGGAGGTTTGTGCCAGTAGTATTTATTTTATTCAATCTGCAATGTGAATGGAGTTCAGTCAAATCTATTAAATTAGATAATGCAAAATTTTCTGTTCAGGTTGATTTAGAGGGACTTTGACTCCTGGTCTCTCTCTGCCTTCAAAACATGAGTAGTCTCAGGGCTGGTCATCAAAGCAGAAGCAGATTTACTGATCTTGTCTTTAAAATAGCAGGCTCCTCCAGCAATTTAATCTGAAATTCTATCTTAATGAGTAATAATTTGCACCCATATCTCCTTTGCTTGGTAACATTGGGCAATGATATTATTAGTTTTGTATACATGAATGTCCACCAAAGCAAGACATTTGGAATAGTATCCTACTGAGTTCCCCAAAATTCTTATTCTGTGACTTGGTTTTAATTTCTCTCTTAATATTCTAGTTCTAGAAATGTAGGCCCTGTAGTTTGTATCTCTTTGGTTTATTTATTCATTTCTTTCTTGGAAAGTCCTAGTGGTGTAACAATGATACTAGGTAGTCTATAAACCTAATCATTTCACTTTTTTAAGAAATAAAAGGTGGGAAGAGGAATAAAAAGCTGTCCTCTATTTCTACTTTAAATAAATACAGATAAAGTGAGAGGAAAGTACAGTGCTCAGTGTAATTTTTGCATACAGTCTGCTCTGTCTGTTCCTTCCTAAGCCATATGTGCTGGGGCATTTTATGCCTTCTAAACATGCCTTTGTCCGTGTATTTTTTTGTTGCAACTTACTGGGGAGATGCCACTGAGAAAATAATCACCAATAAAACAAAAAAATCCTTAAATTGTTTAGGTGACAGCCTTCTCAGGGTGGAAGGAATAAAGGAAATATAAAAAGCATAGATTGGACAATTTTTTCAAAGGAAGGAGACATAATGTGATTGGCTCTCTTGCCTGCTGTGTTCACCATTGGGAAATACACTGAAAACTTCTTATCACCAGATTGTAACAGATGAGATCTATGTTTTTTCTTTTTTAAGAGTAGATTTCAAACTTTATTTAGCATCTGCTGCTCATCTTTCCTGTTTGCTTACTACTGTTTCAAGATAATACACATAATTTTAAAGGCAGTAACTATAAAGCTCTCCGAATCCAGCAGTCTGGAGTTTATCACAGTACTTTCCACTTCTTAGAAAGTCATTGCCATATTAGTTCACAGATTATTATTCTAAGTCCAATTTATGAGTTTTACTATGTATAATTTATAGTATTCTTCTGTGCATTAAATAATACTTCTTAATATTACTGATAAATTACTTAAATATCTTTGCACATTATAGGGTCTTGATATGGAACCACCCACTTATAAACAGCAGTTCAAATTTATACATGGTTGCACAGAAAGTGAATAATGCAGCATCTCAATTTATAGTTTTAACTAGGATCTGATTTTCCTTTTCTAAGAATTCATTACTCACACACATTGTTTGGTAATAATTTTTTTTCTCCTTTATTGTCTTTTTCCCCCTTAAAGAGATCATTTATTGTGACATAAATACCACTTGCTTTTAATCTTAAAGAGCATATGGCTTGGAGATTCTGGTGAACTTTAAATCTTTATATCAAATGAGGTAAAGTGAATTCTTTTTTAAAAATACATGTAGCCTTACTTTATATAATTACCCTTTTAAGAGATATGAAGTAATAAAAAATAGTTTAAGTATAGTTTAATCTGTTTATTGACCCTACTCTTAAATTTGTTTTTACCTCTTTCTGGTACATTTTATATGCAGACAATAGTATAAGGTAGAAGGGAACATTTTTATCACAACTGAAAAGAAGTCTTTAGTTTTAAAAGTAAAGTAGGAGTTGCAGGTATACTTCAGTGGTAGGGTGTGTGATTAGCATGCGTGAGGCCCTGGTTTCATTTTCTAGCATAAATAAATAAAAATTGAAATAAATAGCAAAAAACTTTGATTAACTAGA
This sequence comes from Ictidomys tridecemlineatus, assembly GCF_052094955.1. Classification (NCBI taxonomy): domain Eukaryota; kingdom Metazoa; phylum Chordata; class Mammalia; order Rodentia; family Sciuridae; genus Ictidomys; species Ictidomys tridecemlineatus. The sequence continues at coordinate 49,586,146 of NC_135485.1, read as the reverse complement.
ATTAGATCCAATGAACTATTGCTATCTTGTGAACAATAAACTTCCTCTGGGAAATGTTTATATCCCATTTCATGAACAATCCTTGAGATTTACTTAATTGGTTTTAATAATTTTCTAGCTAAGAATTTTTTCATTCAGATTTTAGGACATATTAGTTGAAATTTTAAAGAATCATGGTGACATTTTATATCAGTTCATGTTTACTATTAGAAGTTCTGTCTAACAATACTTATAAGGGGAAATTCCATCTGGTCTATATTTTATAAAGTAGATAACAGAAAGCAGAATTTCATATCAAATGAAAGTTTTTTTCAGATTATTTAATGGCAATTACCATGCTTGTACTCTGTGCATTCAAAAAGCAAAATAATTTGGCTCAAAAAAGAATTCTTATGGTTTTCTTGACATGACTAAACAGAAATGACTTAACTACTGAGCTATATCCAACCCCTTTTTAAAATTTTTAATTTTGAGACAGCATCTTTATAAAATGTTTAGAGCCTTGGTAAGTTTCTGAGACTGGTCTCAAACTCAGGATCCAAACACTGGGATTATAGGTGCATGCCACTATGTCTGGCTTTAATTCTTTCTTCTTAAATAAAATGTCTGTGAAGGTTATGTTTTAAGCTTTGAAAATTGAATCCTTAGTTCCATGGAGTATTTGAGGCAACTGGAAACATTGGTTTTAATGATGGTACATCTCTTCATCTAAATTTTATGTTGTACTAGTTTGAGGATTTATTTTCTTTATTTTTTTTTTACATTTTTTATTTATTTATTTTTTTGTTATATCTTAAAATTTTTTTCTATTTATTTTTTTTTTCTTTTTTTTATTGGTTGTTCAAAACATTACAAAGCTCATGACTTTTTTAAATTGAATTATTTATTCTAATTTGTTATATATAATGGCAGAATGCAATTCATTTCTTATTACATATATAAAGCACAATTTTTCAAATCATTGGTTGTACACAAACTATTTTTACACCATTTGCATCTTTATACATGTGCTTAGGGTAATGATATCTAATTCATTTCACCATCCCTTTTCTACCCGAATGCCCCCCTTCCTTCACCTCATTCCCCTTTGTCCTATCTAAAGTTCTTTCATTCTTCCCTTGCTTCCCTACACCGTACATCACCATTGTGAGTCATCATCCTCATATCAAAGAAAACAAGAGAATTTCTAAATCTGTACTGGCTGGATATTTCTGAAATGGTCCTTTATATTGTAGAGTGCCTAATATTTATATTTCACCTGATTGAAGAGGAGTTCCAATATCTTTATATGAACTCTGTATAAGAAAAAATAAGACAATTTAATAGCACTGTATCAAAGAATTCTCAAAGTATCTTAGAGAGCACTTTGAATTACTGACAAATTCTAATGTATAAGTGATAGGTATTAAAAAAAACTGCAACACATAAGAGGAAAGTTAGAATGGTTGATAATTTAGAAAAGTTGATAATTTTCCTATCAACTAATGACACAGATTACATCACCCCTTTATTTGATGACTGCATGGCTCTGAAGCAACTATTAAGATCAGATGTCCAATTTGTGCTAAGCAAATCAGAATAGTTATTTGTTAGGGGAACTATATGTTGTATCAAAAATATTGCAATTTGGCCTATAAATATTGTTTAATGGAATAGTAAACTTTCCATTTTTTAATTCACTTTAAGATGCTTTTCCTTGGAATGAGTTCCAAAAGTAAGAACACTTTGGCCTTAATTTTCTAATTCATGCTGTTTGTTTTTATGTCAGAAACATGATAAAAACTGATAAATGTAATAATATTTGCTGACTTTTTTCTTTTCTTCATAATTTAGATTCTAGACAAATTATGAAACATATACACACCAGTGTGTGGTGTTTATTTTGGAAGAACAAGTGATAGGACCATTGACTAACAAAATTTACAAGGAAACCTCAAAATTCTCAGCCTGTCTCCAAGAAACTTCTGAATATCAGAATGAGGTATCCAAATTTAAGGAATATAAAAATCTCTATCAAGAAAGATTCCAAACATCTGGTATTCAATAAAAAATCATAAAGCATGCAAAGAAACTGAAAATATTATTCATAATGAGGATAAAATTTAGTAAAAAAGAAACATATGCATAATGACATAGATAATAGAATTAGTAGTTAAGCATATTAAAATATTTATAATAATTCTATTTCATATGTTCACAGAGTGAGGAGCATGTATATGTTAAGGAAATACAGCACATATAAATGGCCGAGTTGGGATGGCGCCTAGCATTTTGCTGGTACTTTTGGGTTCTCGCGGAGTTCCCATTGAGTTCTCCGTCTCGAGAGTTCGAGTTGGTGGGTGAGGTTCCAGTGGAGGGAGTTCCGGTTGGTGTGTGGGGTGTTCCTGGAGGAGCCGCGTGGGTGGCGTTAGGGAATAAAGGAGTTCCTGTTTTGAACCTACAAGTGCCTCCTGGCAGATCGGTTATTTTGTGCCCAGCCAGAGTGCAGCATAAATGCTTTAGTCAAACTTCTAAAGATTAAAAAAATTCCATATCTGATATTAAAAATTTATACTGATGCAATGAAGCTACAAAAAAGGAAAAATCTTTCCTTAAAAATATAGCCATAGAATTTATCCAAAAAAATCTCACAGGGAAAAAATAGCTTAAAAATAAAACATTAATTTAGCTATGGTAAATTGTGTTTCCACAATAGCTAAATTGTGGAGCCAAGTAAGATGCTCTTAAGTAGATGAATGTATAGGGAAACTTTGGTATATACATTCAATGGAACTTTATTCAGCATTAAAAGAGAATAAAATATTGGCATTTGCAGGTAAATTGATGGAACTGGAGAATATAATGCTAAGTAAGCCAATCCCCAAAAACCAAAGGCCAAATGTTTTCTTTGATATGAGGATGCTGACTCATAATGGTGATGGCGGGGGGAACCTGGGAGGAATGGAGGAACTTTAGATAGTGCAAAGGGAAGGGAGGGGGTAACAGGGGAGGAATGAGGTTGAATGAATTATACATCATTATCCTAAGTACATGTATGAAGATATGAATGGTGTGAAAATAGTTTTTGTACAACCAGTGATTTGAAAAATTGTGCTCTAGATATGTAATATGAAAAGAATTGCATTCTTTCATTATGTATAACAAATTAGAATAAGTAAATAATAAAAAACAACAAAATAAATAAAACATCAAAAGCACTAATATGAATATTGAAGAAATAAGTCTTGAACATTTTGTAAATTAAAAAACAAATGACAGCAGAATAAAATAGACACTATTATTGGTGTACATGTAAACGTGACTGTACGACCAATGTGATTCAGCAACCTGTACACTCAGAAAAAGGAGTAATTATACCCCACTTGATTCAAATGTATGATATGTCAAGATCACTGTACTGTCATGTGTAACTAATAAAAAATAAAATAATAAAAAAACAAAACAAAACAAAAAAACAAATAATAAATTCCTAGATCCAAGAAATTCAATAGATCTGAAACAAAATAAATATCATAATCAAGCTGGTTAAAACCAATTATCTAAAAACATATCTGAACAGCCATAAAACCAAGTATACATGTACAGAAGAATGAAAATAAATATAATTATGGATTTTTCACTGGAAACAATGCAAATGTAATGACAGCTGGATAACCTCGATAAAATATAAATAATAACCTGGCAACCTAGAATTTTATACAGAGATAAAATATCTTTAAAAAATGAAGACACTTATAGGACAGTTTTATATTTTCCCCATTAAAATTGGCTAACTTGTACACATTTCAATGCAATTTGGCTTTTATTTAATGCTTAACTTTTAAGGTTTAGTTTTAAGTTTTAGGTGTCTGGATAGAGGGTTCTTTCACAAATGCAGTTATCCAAGGGACTAAGAGCCTGAAAGGGAAAGAATTCATGCTTAAGAACTTATACATTCAAGTCCCTAAATGAGAAAAGACAATTTTGAAACCAGTGCTGTGTCAGTCTCACAAATTTGCCTTTAGTCCAGGACAATACATTCTGATTCAAACCTACATTAAGAGTTATTTTTACACAAATAGCCATGAGATACCTAGGGATACAAAATGCATTGCTTTGAATCTAGTGTAAAAAGTAACAGAGACAATAGAAATTCTCTTCACTTACTTATGGAGTACAGCATGACTTTAGTGCTATGGCAGCTAATGATATTACTAGGACACTCTGCTCCTATAAGAGTATGTGTTGGTAGCTGTTTAGTATCCAGAGGGAATGTAGTGGTACCCAGTGTTTAGAGAGGTGGCCATGCAGCAATGTCACTAATTCCATTGGTTTGTTATGGGGTGGCAACATGTTGGAACAGAGCAGCTTTATTTCATGTTAATCACGATGATAGATCGTGTTTCAAAAATCACATTAAAGTGACTTTTGAGCCCTTTCAGGCACCAGAGGTCTCAGCAGAGGAAGGAGAAAGAGAAAAACAGAGTAAAATTGTGAAAAACTTAAGGTAGATGTGATAAATTTTGGGGAATATGTACATGATTGTTGGTGATTTTGTCAGATTAATAAATGATAGAAAAAAGTAGATGAAAAACAGGTTTAATATAAAAAGTCAATCATGTTGTAATTAAATAAGAGAGTGTTCCTCAAATATCTTGGACTGAAAATATTATGATTTTTGGGAGATTGGAAAATTTTCTCTTTATAGTTTAATTTTCCTCATTTGTAAAGTTGGGACAATAATATTATTTGATAAATTAATTGTAGGGAATTCACACAAAGCTCATGAAAATGTGCCTGGTAAATATTTTTAAAAATTCACTAAATTTTACCAACACTTGTCATCTCAAGAAAGAGATTAGCCATGAAGTTTTTAAGGATATCAGAGTGAGATAACTAAAAATAATGACTATCTGATATTTTGGTATTAATTAATTATCTTTTGGGGGATAATTTTGCCCAAACTATGTTTTCTGGGGTGGTCACCTAATGTATTTAAACATAAAAAAATATTCTCCATGGCTTAATATTGAGCAGGAAAAATTAATATTAGACAATGTTCTGATTGTTTGTATAGGCAATTTATTTTCTATTTTAACCAGAAGATCCCAATCTGGGTTGATTTAAAAAGTAAGCCTTTAAAAATATAGATAGGATTATTTGTGGTTATTTTTAACAATGCTTTTCCTTCTTTGTTTTCCTAATGATCCTTCAGAATTATTTTTCAAAGTTTAGTAATATTAAATATTTAATTGATAATCTACTATGTGGTGCTTGTGGAAAAATTGATATAAATATTAAACAATGCACAGATGAAATGGATCTCAAACTCATTGTTCTATCCTTCTGAAGGTAGTCATCCTTCTGTTTGTATAGTATTGATATATTGAATTATTAAATATTAAATAGTGAATTATTATTAAATCGTGCAATATCAATATTTATTACATGAGTCACTCTCTAAATAGTACTACTTTAAGGTGTCAATACGCATCTATTTCCTGTTTTTAACTCTATGGTTGACCCTATCAAAGCTTTCATTTAATTTCCATCTTTTCAACAGTCATCACTAATGAACTTCTATCACTTGTCTCAATCTGTTATTTCCAAATAATTATATTTATTTATCTGATGATTTTACTAATATTTAAATTTTGATGGGTATACCTGAATCTGCACATGAATCCAACTCTGTCATGACAGGCTCATCTTATTTGCATGGTACTCACTTTTCAAAGTGTATTAATGAATACTACCTTTCTTAATGATGGTCTTTTGAACAAATTCCACTCTCATTTTATTTCAAAAAGGACACCCAAAATATCTGCTCTCCATTCTTGTAGGATTTATTAAAATATTTAGGAAGTTTTATAAAATATTATAAAATATATATATGATAAATATATATATATATATGTTATGTGTCTGTGTGTTTACTTGGCTTCATTCTTCTAAGTGACTAAAAAGAATAATGCACTATATCACTCTATGACAGTGATATAGTTTTGATTCACTTATGATTACATGCCAATCTTTTTCCATTTTGAATGCTATTTACAATCTGGTTAATTGCATGCCTTTTGGAAAGTACTTGATCAAATGTCTGGTTAAATCTCTCATAAAAGTTAAACTTTTCCACAAAAAAGAAAGAGAATTTGCCTCAAACCCTTTAAGGATTATTTCATAATGTGTCTTTTGTAAATACAGTGTTCAGGGAGAATACATATAAAGTGGATTGCTGCCTTTATCAGATTTCCAACACTTTTAATCCACAAAATACAAACTAAAGTTTTCCCACATGAGAAAGACACTACAGTTGTGGTATACATTAGATGACTCTTGTTTAAAAAGTATCAGAACACAAGCTCTCACTCTACCTTAAAGAAAGTAGACTTTTTTACTTAAATAATAACAATTTATGGATACTTTGAAATGATGAACTTGAGTTTATTTATTAAAGTGTTTAATGATTTTAAAATTAGGACACTAATTTTGTACAAAATGAAATTAAAATAATTATTTAAAATTACTATTACTGAACTCTTACAGGTGATACATTAGTGCTGCATTCTCACAATTAGCCATGGTATGCGTAGCTAACAGAGTCCTTGAGAATCCCTGTGTTAGGCTACAACTTAGGGAATAGTAGAGAGACTGTGTACCAGAAGAGTCTGCAAGGTAGTGTCAAAGATGGATGACCATATGATAGCCATGAGTCGGGTCCACATCTATAGTCTCTTAGTACTCCACTGCCCTATCAATGAAAGTGCCTTCAGGTTATACTCTGAAGGCTTTTTATGGTTGCAGGGCCTTGCAGTATGCCAGACTAGAAGTGCCAGAAAGTTAACCATCAAGACTTCCACCCACATCAGCTCATAGATGACAATAGGAATTGGTACATGAATACCTGCTGGTGCACTCTTTCTCCCCACTCCCACTGTAAAATTCTAGGGCCTATTTCTCACTCTCTACCAAAAGTACCTTGCCAGATGGAATACTAGTTGTCCACAGTAGCAATCTGCTGTTAACCCATTGTCTGCCTTGCCTTCTTTTCCTCCTTTGTCTGACTTCTTCACTCTCCTGGAATTATAATCCTGTAAAACTACTTACATATACAGTTCTAGGATCCCTTATATCAGGAGAATGCTGTGTCACGAACATTGACCAAATATGTTTGTCTGTCCACAATCTCAAAATTTATTGAATAACAATAAGTTCACAGGCTACATCACTTTCATCTGTGGCAGTTCACTGAATATTTTTTGAGTCATCTACTAGTTTCAAAATAGTAGCAATCACAGGATTTAAAATTCCAATCTTAATTTCTAGTATCTGTAACACTTGAGTCATATATCATACTTCACACAATTTCATAGAAAACTAGAAAAGAGTTAAGGCAGCCACAGGGTATCAGGGACATTCAACTGAGCAAAGGCAGAGAGCAGATATGCATTCAGAATCACTGGAGGTGGTCAGATAATATTAGGGACTAGTTAAAGAACTTGTTCAGGGTGCAGTGTTGTCAAAATGCAGGAACTTATTCTAGGTCAAGGTCTGAATGAATGGCAGTTTCACAGTGTCAGCTTGAGATGTCAGCTTGGAGTGTGACTTGCATGGTCTTCATGGGCAGGAGAAACTGCCCTCTTTTAAAAACCTGAGGACAGAGATTAGGAGGTTCTTTGAAATGGGGATTTTCCTGAGTGAGGCTCATGAGAGTGACCAGATGGAAGGGTCAGGGTGCCACTGTTTCCACTCTTGGGGTCTCCTCTATTTATGGGCCTCAAGTGAGGAGGTTTGCCTCATTCATTGATCTAGTGTGTTCCATAAGCTCGTGGACCTGGGTTTTCTAATGAATTTGATTCACTAATGCATCTGTGTGCTTTTGATTAATTTGATAAGTTCATAGATGGTCATCCTCATTAGCACAATTAATTTATTTATCAGTTTATGCTTTTTGATTGTGTCAGGCTGATAGTGGTTGTTGATTTTTACAAACAAGATATAGAGTCATTCTACCTTAGCATTTAAACTCAAAATGAAGTAGCTCATGGAAAACTACCACTTTATAAACTGGAGTAACACATGTTTAGGCACAACCTGAAAACTGTTGTTCTATATATCATGGAGTAATTCTGAGCAGGGCACAAAATGCTGTGCATGCTTTGCAAATTCCCAGATCAAGTCCCTTTCATAAAATGGCATAGTATTTGCACATAGCCCATAAACATCTTCCTATGTACTTTAAATCATCTCCAGATATTTATCATACTTAATACAGTGCAAATTAGAGCTAAGCAGATGCTATACTGTGTTGTTTAGGGAATAATGATGAGAAAATTCATACGGTTTAGATACAAGCACAATTATTTTTTCAGAATATTTTTGATCTGCTGTTAGTTGAATCTAAAAATGTGTAACTCAGATAAGGAAGGCCAATTGTAAATCCTAAACTTGCAGTCTATTTGCTGAGAGAACCCACTGTGAACCAGAAGTGTGAATGAAAACCTTTTTGTCCCCATTTACCATTCTCAAAGCTGAACACACTTAAAATTGTGCCTTTAAAAAATGAAGGAATTGCAATAATTGTTAGTTGCTCAGTGAATTGGAAGTTCTAAAGCAACATTAGTCTTTTCACTGGGAGGGTCTTCCTTGTATTTTACGATTAAAAAGTATGCTCAAAAGAGATAGTAGAGCCTGGCATGGGAACACATGCCTGTAATACCCGCAACTCAGGAAGCTGAGGCAGGGAGATTACAAGTTACAGGACAGTCACAGCAACTTAAAGAGACCCTGTCTCAAAGTAAAAAACATAAAAATAAAAATAAAAAAGACTAGGGGTGTAGCTCGGTGGTAAAGCACCCCTAGGTTCAATTATCAGAAAAAAAAAGAGGTAGTAGAAAAAATAAATATGGTGAATTATTATACTACATCGCCAAAATGTATTGTCTAGTTGTTATCAATAATTGTTTAGGACCATAATAATAGACAATGTCACCTGTAAGCATTTGTGTCTGGCAACTTGATTTTTGCAGGTTTATTGCTTAGACAAACTGACTTTGATATTTTTCCCAGAACCTGTCAGCATAAACAAACTTCTTTTAGATTTAATATTTCATTTGATTCCTCTGCCGACAGTTATATTGATATTTTAATCTAAGGTGTTTTTTTCATTTTGGAATACTAGATTTATATTATCTAGGGTCTGAGAAGGAAATTTAGTTTGATTTATTGTTCTTTTTGAAATATAAATGATTCTATTTTGTTCTCTGAATAGACAAATAATATGAATAAAAATATTACTTGAATTTTACTTTGCATTTCCTATGGATTTGTAAATTTAAGCACAACCTAATTAAGTTTTATATATCTTAGTTTATCTAAATGTGAAATAGAAAAATGCAATTCATGCTCCATTTTTTAATATGTGATGTGTGATCAAAAGCTTTATAATACGATTTGCCAGAAAATAATGTCTAATATACTTTGTCTACGTCATCAATCACCATTTTAAATCATGAAAATTTTAAATTTGCTTCTATATTTCTATCTCTAAAATTTTGATGAAATCAATCAGAGTTATATGGAAGTTCTCATATTGCAAGGGTGTGGTAGGGTACAGAATCTTACAAAATTCGCCTTCTTACAGCCGTCCTGGTTTCTGTAGTAGTCACAAGACATCATAAAGCACTCAGCCTTGGTAAGTGTTGCTCCAACTGGACATCTCTTTTCTAGTTTTCTTTTTTTTTTTAATTGCTGTTTTCATTTTTACTAACATTATAACTATTGACAATAAAGTAGTAGCTGTTTCTGCATTGCCACACTAAGCAACTCTACTGCTTTAATCTAAAGAATGCCTTTCACTCCTAAAACAATGAGAACCCTTGCATCTGAGCAACCGTCTAGTAGAGAATAAGCAATCTCTGGTGCTGGGGCTAAGTGGCTCATTGACAGAGTTGTGGCTGTTATTGATTAATAATTACAGAGGCTAGAAAGAATTAAGTGCTTTGCATATGCCAAATACTATGCTTACCACTTTCCCAGCACTATCTTACTTCGTTTTCAAAACAATTCTTTGAAGTGTTATTTTATTTCCATTTGATATATGAAGAACCTGAGACATATCTGGAGATCAATATACTGCTCTCTAACCCTTCAGTTCCTTAAATTTAGAATGAGATAGATGTAATTTAAATACCACTTTTGCCACTTACCAGCAAATTCCATATTTTCTCTCTCAATTGACAATTCTGAAGCATGAGTCAAACAGTAGTTGACCAAAATGGCTTAGGAAAGCTTGATGAGGCCAAAGAAGAAAAATCATAACCAAAAGACACATTTTTACACAATAAAGCAGCACATAAACCAATCTGTAATTTTATATTTATTATTCATTTAGTTATTATTCAATTTTAGTTGACCTATGCATGGAAATACCAGGATATCTGCCCACTTCTTCTCTTTCTTCCACCTCTTCCACACACACTATACAATTCATAATAACTTCTAGAGACCAGAACTTTTAAAATATGACATTGCAGGCTATCCAGATCTTTGAAAACAAACTGATTTCAAAAGATAATTTTGAATACAAAAGAGAAAATTCAGTTAATTTATTTCAATAATTCAGATTTGTTATATTTTTTAAAATAAAAATATATTTATGGAATATTCTTGGGAAACTGAATCTATAATATGATTTTCCTGAGCATATATTACTAGGAACAGACACTTTCATCAAGTAGATATGACATGGGGTCCTTGAGGAGCATCTCCATGAAGGTCATTTCACTATTAAGTTCATCGTGGAAGGTACATGTGTGACAGCTAACTTTATGAATTAACATGGCTAGACTGTGGTGCCCAGATATTTGATCACACAGAAGTCTAGATGTTTTTATGAAATCATCTTAAGTTGGGCAATTTCAGCCTCAGCAAATTAGTGAGGCCCTAAGCAATTCAGTGAGACCCTGTCTTAAAGTAAAAAAATAAAAAGGTCTAGGGATGTAGTTCAGTGGTAAAGTGCCTCCGGGATCAATTCCAAGTAACAGAAACAAAAATTAAAAATTATTTTTAAAATAAGATTATCATTTAAATCAGTAAACTTTGTATGAAGTATATTACCCTCCAGAACGTAGTGGGTTTCATCCAATCAGTTGAATATCTTTTGTAAAAAGGGAAAGAAGTCCTTGGAGGAAGAGGGACACCGTAGGTGCTCAGCAAGTAGAACTGATGGACAGTTAGTAGGTGCTACTTTGAAGAGGACACACAGAAATAAAACCCTCCCACAGAAAAATTTAATCTCCTCAGATACCATGGCCCAAACAAAGGAGAAATCCTTTTCTTTGTGTAGATTTTGATGTTTTTTTGTCAAAATAACTTCATTTTTCAACACTGGATATGATTTTATTTTTTCTCATAAAATTTAGTATAGCCTTTTCCCACCTTTGGTCTTCCCTATTTCTATGCTCCCTCCCCCCTTCTCTCTGTCTCCCTCCCCCTTCCACTTCTATCTTATTTTCTCTCTCTCTCTTTTCATTCCCCAGTCCCAAAGAGTATCAGATCCCTTCCTTGCTGAACCTTCTGGAACCTATTAATGGTGAAATATCTGGCTTACATGAAGTCCCCATGCAATTGCCTGGAATAAGAACTAGTGTATACTAAAAGTCTTTGTGAGTATTCACCACCTTCTGCTCCTACCAGGATTGTCAGTTCTGGATCAGTCCCTCTCTCTCTCCCATCCTACTCCTGCCCACTATGGAGGTGCCTTGTGTAATCTTAGGAAGAGCTATTATCTGGTGGCTATTTTAACCCATGTATACTCAGTATTACTCCTTTAAGCAATACTTGAAGCTCACTAGAGAACTTTCAAGAGCATTGAAAAAGAAAAAAATACCTTATTTTAATGTAGGGAATGTTTGCAATAAAATGAAACTTTAAATGTTTTCCTAAAACACAGATACTTATTTTAGCCAGTCTCAAAATCTACACCTTATTTTGTCAATGTGGGGCATTTATGCCTGTAGTATGAAAAGTCACTTCAGCTGTTGACTTTTGTTAGCCATTGATACTTAAAACTAACACACACACACACACACACACACACACACACACACACACACACCTCCAAAGTGCATCAATGCATTAGTGATTAGCAGTATCCTGAAAGACAAAGAATGGAGAAGAAAAGACTGAAACAAGTATGGGTCCTTGCCATATTTTCTAATTCTGTGGTTGTTCTTGAAATGAAGAATGGAGACGTGAACACCCACATCGCGCTGACTTCGGAAACAGCAAACAACTATGTGAGGCCTCTGCTGAAAATAGTACTTATGCATGTAGCAAAATGAAGAGGCTCACTGATTTGGATGGTGATGAATGAGATGAGAAAAATGATGTGTGTGAGGGTGCTCTACATATCATTCCAGGAGCAGAAGACTGATGGATACACTCTTTCTACTTTTTGCTGACACCTAATAGAGATTTGCTTGTTTTATAAGGTATCAGAGTAAACTGTTATCACATAATGTGAAAGTTTCCTAACTTAGGTTTTTAGTGGTCAGAACCAGTCTGAACAAAGAAAGACCTTTCTACAGACTGCTTATCACTTTATTTTTAAATTTTCTTTTATTCTATTAATGATCAGTGAAAACTATAAAAATGTCTTAACATGCTGAAGAAAATTTTATGTACTTATTTACTTAGTGGTACTGAGGATTAAATATGGGACCTCTGTCCATGAGCTACACCCCCAGGCACAGAAAGACCAGTTTTGAAAAAAAAAAGGAAACAAACAAACAAACAAACAAAAATCTCAAATTCATTTCAATCACTATTAATTTAATATTCTGCTAAAAAGAACATATACAAATAGAAAAATAAATAGAACATTTAATCCTATTGGTTCCATGTCTTTGAGTAACTATAATGAGCTGATGTTAATGCAAATATTTTTATTTTTAGAAGTAATCTAAAGACTTACAGAATTTTTGTAGTAATATCATTAATGTTTTAAGTATATATTTAGTTTGAACTTCTCTGATCAAAACTATAAGAAGAAATTTCCTAAATGTAGCTTTCCCAATAATATTTTTTAAATGTCTTACTCTTTAATTAGTCTTGCAAATTAGGCACTAAGAAATTGACCATTAGTCCCTGAATTTCTCTGTGTCTTCTTAGTCTGGACTCTAGCTTCATTTTCCTCTTAGAGAAGCTAGACTTTGCTATCAACCTAGATGATTTTAGAAATTAATCCACGTCATGGAGAATTACATGCTTTCATTACTGGATACAATCTAAGTTCAAAGAATTGAGATGCTTAGGCTAAGATCCTTCAGAAAAGACTCTTTTGAGGGTATGGCCTATTCAAAATGTATATACATATAGGAAATGTCTATGATTTTTCTGGGAAGGTTTGCAATATAGATATAAATGAGTTTGTGCCAATAGGAGGATAACTATATCATCCTTTTAGGGCAGGTGATTCAATCATATTTGGAAAAGAAGAGCAATGACAAATGGAAAGGGACAGTTGGCAGGTATGAAAATGAGAATAAGAGAAAGAAGAGGGTCCCAGAGAATTGTGAGGTACCAGGACTTAAACAAGAAGCAGGATTAGCTTTGCTGATGAGGATAACAGAAGTTTCCCCAAAACATAGAGGAACATTTATTTATTTATTTTTTATTAGTTGCTCATGACAATACAATGATCTTGACATATCATACATTTGATTCAAATGGGGTATAAATTCTCATTTTTCCAAGTGTACAGGTTGCAGAATCACATTGGTTATACAGCCACATATATACATACAGCCATACTAGTGTCTATTTTATTCTGCTACCCTTCCTATCCCCCTTCCCCTTCCCTCCCCTCCCATCACCTCTCTCTACCCCATCTAATGTGACACATTTCTCTCATTTTTTTTCTTCCCCCTCACATCATCATACATGTATTTTGTATAACGATGAGGGTCTCCTTCCATCTTCCGTGCATAGAGGAACATTTAGAGGAAAAATATGGATGTGAAACATATGTGATGAGAAAAAGAAGATAAATTGTGGTGAACAAAAGACAAGAGGCTTAAAGAATGAGAAAAATAAAGATAGTTTCTGTAAGATGCATAAAAAAATCAGTAATTTGTAAAAATTCTAAGAATTTGGCTAAGAATATAAACAAACAAATAAGTTAGCACATTGTTAAGGTTTAGGTATGATGTCCCTCAAAAGCTCACGTGTGAGACAATGAAAGAAGGTTTGGAGGAGAAATGATTGAGTTATATCCTTAATCTAATCAGTGAATTAATCCCTTATGGGATTAACTAAGTGGTAACTGAGGCAGATGGGGTGTGGCTATAAGGTATATATTTTGAATCTGGAGTGCCTAGTCTCTCTCTCTCTTTGCTTCCTGATGATGTAAGCTGCTTCCTTCTGTTACACTCTTCTGCCATGATGTTCTGCCTCACCTGGAACCCAGAGAAGTGAGCCGGCCTTCTATGGACTAAGACCTCTAAAACAGTGAGCCCTGAAATAATTTTTCCTCCTCTACAATTGTTCTGTTTGGATCCTTTAGTCACAGCAACGAAAAAGCTGACTAAAGCACACATTTTTCTGTCTCACTGTGTTCTGGGCACGGGCTGAGCGACCTCAATGTTTCAGAAATTAATCACATAGCTCCTGAGGATTGGCAGTAGGACAACCCACTGGAAGAATTCAAGCATGAACGGATGATTGGTGGGGGCCTTCAGACCCCACAGAGGAACTAGTGTGGCTTCTAACTGGGGGCTTTCAGGGAAGCTAGAGGAAGGGGTCAAAGTGGGAAGTTTATGAGCAAGAAACAGGTAAACAAAATGTGTTTGTAATCAGATGGGGACATCTTTGGGTATGAACTCTTGGGGCTGAATCTTGTTCTTTTAGGTGAGATCACCCTGGAAGTGGGTCTTCTGAGAGTAAGAAGCAAGAGAAATATTAGACTTAACTTTGGCTTTTCAAAAAACTAATATATTTTAAATATACATATAAACTAATATTGTATATAATGTATATAATATATAATATATAATTAATATATAAACTAATAATATATAATATGTAATATATAACTATATATTCCACTTGCTTAAAATATATATAGTCATTGAATAAATTTGGTTTTCATGTTTTGTTTCAGAATTTCTGATAAAAGAGAGTGTTTCTAAATTAATCTCATGTATGACACTGAAAATGTTACAACTTTAAATAGAGATCCCAGTATGTACATGGATGAAATTCATCATCAAATTATTTAACTGGCAGCTGCACCCATTTATCTGTAATTTCTAAAGCTTGTGAACAATAGGGAAGCTCATCCTATGCATTTGCTTTGGTTCTGCTGAGTGTGCTGGCACATGCCTATAATCCCAACAACTCAGGAGGCACCTCAGAGCCTAGATAATAATTATACTCATCCAGTGTGCTGTGACACAGACAGGGATGCCCTCACAAGAAGCCAAACAGATGGAACTGTCTGATGTTGGACTTTTAGCCTCCCAAAATATGAGCTAATCAAGCAATTTTCCTTGAAAAAAAAAACACTCATGTATTTTGTAATAATAAGGAAAAATGGATTAATGCACTTACATTGGACTTTTATTTGATATTTTTAGGATTGTATTTGCACATGAATTTTAATACCAATTAGTCGAAAATAGCCTTTGAGATTTCCTACTGTTTTTAATATTTTTCTCTGACCAGTGTATAATGGATATAGAGATAATATATTTAGCACATTTTTGCCTTGGTAACATAATTACTTTTAGAGGAACATATGAAGAGCCCATTTGACTTCCTTCCTGTCTTTGATTGGTCCAGTATTATAATCTTAATCACACAGATGTAGTCTCATCCTGTGGGATCACTTTCTTCTATCAGCAGACCTAATAAAACAGTGGGGAAGGAAGTACCAGTAAGAAGGTGGTCTGATAATACTAGGAAAAGGAGATTCTACTAAGTGAACCTAGATAATAAGAAGTGGCTTGTGGTGGAGTAGAACTTTATCAGTGGAAGCTTCTGACCACAAAGCCACTGTACTCTAGGTTGCATTGTCTCCTTCCTCCTTCGCCCCCAGGGCAAACTGTGACAATGATGTCAGATTTTGGTTCAGGTGCACAGAGCAGAGATGAAAAATAATACAAATTTTGGAATTTTTTTTTTTTTTAAAGAAAAAGGGAAAATTTTGAGCTGGGTGCAGAGGGCACACCTATAATCCCACTGGCTTGGGAGGCTAAGGCAGGAGGCTTGCAAGTTCAAAGCCAGCCTCAGCAAAAGTGAGGTGCTAAGCAACTCAGTGAGACCCTGTCTTTAAATAAAATACAAATAGGGCTGGGGATGTGACTGTGGTCAAGTTCATCGCTGGTAGCAAAAATAAAAAATAAACGAAAATTTTAAGAACAAGTTTTCAAGTTGACTAAATAGATTGCTTCTATAATATTTCACACCGAAGTCATTCTTTATTTTCTCTGAATGCTTTTCTTTCTTCTTCAACTGTTTCCCTGGAGTTGAAATATTTTGGTAGAACTGACAAAACGGAAGTACTTTTTAGAATGCTAAGCAATGAAGGGTTACATTAGCATGAGCCCCATATGATTTATATGCTCAGGTTAAAATTTAGATTCTGTTTCAATAGGGCTGGGGTTGGATTCAGGATGGAGCTTTCCAGGTGATGTTGAAACTACTAAAGTTGCTAAGTAGATGTTAATTCCACTGTTTCCTTGCTGGCTGATTTCATTTGTCTTCCTAGCATCCTAAGCTACTAGGTAAACTGAAAAACCTAAAACATTCCTGGATCAGCTGCATTTATATCTCAATAAATAGAGAGTCCAACCTTTATATTTGTAGAAGTTCTTCAATCTAGCAGTTGTGTGACTTTTATTCTCTGGAATGCAGGATATTATAAGTTTATTGCAATAGGCAACATGATAATAGTAGAATAAATATTGACAGGTTGTTGAGACACTTGTATTAGATTTTATACTCTGCACATAACTGGCTATGTTAGACTAATAAGCTCTCAGTATCCTTTCAACTTGGTGATTCAAAAGCTGTGAGCACAAGACAGACTATTTAGTCTAAGATGTCATTCTCCAATATTTATTGGGTTTTGAATAATAAATGCAGATCTTCCTATACATCTCTCTGCTGAGGTTGCTTTTTTGGTGGTAAGATGCTTCTCCAAGATTGCTTTAAAGCCTAAAAATTTTTAATTCTTCCTAAAAAAAAATTACTTTTTTTCTCTTACTGTTTAGATCTGTTATAACAGGAGAAGCCACACCCAGAAGCCCCTGATGATCAATTATTTTCCTTGCCTGGATTTTTGTTATGCAACACAACTAGGTTGCTCTGCTACAGGGAGGCTCACAAGATAAATTGCCTCCCTTTAGCTGTGTCGTTTTCTTCAATTACACAAACAGCAGCTGGAAAATCTGGAGATGAGAACTACAAGAATTCTGGGAGATGCTAACGATTAGCACTTGCATTATTAGTCTCTGGAGGTTCTTCAAGCTCAGAGTCCCCCATGGCACTGTCAGAATAGCAAAGTGACACAGACGCAGTCAGCACTCAGGAATCATTCAGCTTCTGAGGATAATGCTTTCCCTGGGCACAGGGTTGTTTGCCCCCAGAGTCCCACGATCTGCGTAGGAATCAACAGACACTGCATGGCCATGATGGGTTTAAATAGATCTAATCATTCTGGAAGGCAGATAGCTGTGAAAAACCTTGTTACCCTGGGAAGGAAGCCTATCTTTCTCTAATAAAACAGAATGTAGTTACTGTACTTTTCGTTTCCTAAAGCACTCTCCTTTGTATTATTAATTTTTTGAAAGTGCAAGTTTGGGAAAGCCTTTAGAGACACTGAACCTATCAACTATTCATCTTCTGACCGAATAAATTTCTTTATCAAAATAATGCTTGTGAAATGCTATTTTGTTTGTGGTCCTCCAAGGAGAGCATGTTCTCTCTCTCTGCCTATTCTGCTCCATTAAGAGTAAAGCTTATAATGATATGACTGCCCACAAAATGAAAAAGAAAATGTCCTCAGATAAGCTGAAGCATTGAGGGTGGGTAATTTGCCAGGTTTTAGTAGTAAAATAGTAGTAAAACCTACTATTATGCAGATGCTTTTGCAGCTCATGCTTTTGGTGTACCTTGAAGCACTTTTTGAAGGTATAAGATTTGCCCCTAAACAAGAGTGGTTGTTTTCAACAATATGTAGGTAAGAAGCAGGCAATATATATACTAGAGAGGCTTTTGCAAGAAACCTTGCAAAGAAAGATAAGCAAGTGGTAGAAGTTAATGTAGCATTCATGATGTGAACGCAGTGAGGTACATCATGTGGCAAGAGCCTGCGCTTTGGAATTGGCCACATCAACCTTAAATACTTCCCAGTTTTGCAGCCCTGACCACAATCCTTTCTATTTCTCTTTTCCACTTTTATATTTGTAAAGTAGAAATACTATTTTTTCCGCACAGGACCATGGGATGAATCAAATCCGTTTGACCTAAGTTAATTTCCTCGTACAAAATAGGTGACTACTAAATGTTAGTTTTGCTAATGTACATTGATAGGCAGAGTTCACTGTTCCTATCTTTGTTGTATCTCTAGGATGGCCCCTATTCTGTCATGCAGATTTTATGATACTTCGTTGAAGTTGTTCAGGTTTAAGTCCAGTTAGATTTTGCTTTTTCTCTTAGGGTCTATGTTTTATGATGTAAAGAACAATTAAATTTGGGTTGAATTATTTGTGTTCATTGTTTTTCACTAGTAAAGATGGGGATGGTAATACTTCTGAAAGTAGCTATGAAGTTTAAAGGAAGAACTGTATAATGTCCCCTCTTGTGGCACAGCACTCAGTACCGTCACCAAGTACATGTTGGTTGTACTTTTGCCTACGTTTCCTTTACATGACCAATGCCTCAGTTTCTGACACATATGTCACATGTAATGCCATTTGTTTAACAGTGAAGGAATCTTCAGATAAAGAAGTGAGTTAATATGTGAGTAAAATAGAGCATTGGGAAAAAAGCCAAAAGATTTTGGTTCTAATTCTTGTTTACCTTCAGCTGTGACCTGCATGACCTGGGCACTGCACTCTGACTCTCTGGGTCCTCTTGTTTGTAATTGTAAAGGAGGATTTGAGTTGAGATACATATGCGCTGTCTTCCAGGTTTAGTCCCCAGGACCTGAGAACTAATCAAGATCTACAGATTTTGTCAAGATCTACAGGTTTATTTATAGAAAATTCTATTTTCATTGGAAAAAGAAGAGCTCAAGGTAAATTACAGAGTGTTTCCATTTTCCTCTAATGTCAATGTTAAAGAGTAAGAGATCATTGAAAGACTGAAAGATACCCACTGTGTTCATAGTCTAATTACAACCAACTTCTTCTGGACAGTGGAAAATGGGACAGTATTATATCATTCTAATGTTTCAGACTTATTAAATCAAATACTTTTCTCTCAGAAATCACTTCATGAGGAAGGACTTTTGAGGCCTTAGGATACAACATTATACTTTGGCTTCTTCATTTAAACGACCTCACCATGGTGACTTTAAAGCACCCTAGTTCTTAAGGTGTGACTTCTGGGACCAGCAAGAACTGGAAACTTGCTGGAAATGAATATTCTCAGACTCCACCCATTGCTTCTGAATCAGTAACTGGGTAAAACCCAGCAATCCACAATCCAGGTAATTTTGATGTTCACTAATGTTTGAGAATCATTGCTTTAAGAAAACACATAATTAAATGTTGACTAGTTCTGTAAACCTGGATATATCTATGCTTTATAATAACTCAAATGAAATTCTATCATCTTAGAGAACTGAATATATATTACAAATAAGTGCTTACATGCTCAAAGAATACCCTATACTCTTCCATTTTCCTAATTTATCAATTATCCCAGACCTTCATTAAAAAAGAACAGTGAAGTGATCTGGTTTGAGGAGCACTGAGGTCATTTATTTTGACCCATTGTCAACATGAGTACATGCATTTGTTTTCTCTTCCCTCTCTTCCTTCTAAAAATATGCTGTCAAATATTCAGGATAAATAAGACTTCTAAACAGTTTGAGATGAAATGATGTTGGTACACAAACCTTAGGCCCAACAGCCATGTTGCTTTTGATCCTCATGTCCACACATTTCTTCCTCATCACATTCCCTTTTGCTGATGCAGAGGAGAGATCAGCAGCAGAAGGCACAACTGTCTTACAGGTTTTCTGTGTTTTCATTTCATTTCCTTTACTCTCCTGTAGTTTCATAAATAATGAGAAAAATTTCTTTCCCTGGACTTTCATCATAGCTAAAGGAAAGAAAAAAAAATCTCATTAAAATAATGAAGTGATTTCAGCATGATTAGTTGTGCCCCAAAACCATTGAAGTCCACAGGTAAAGAAAACACTCAACTGCCTAGGCTCTGATTGTGAGATAAAGTCAGCTGCCCACTTTCAGCATCTGTGATAAGTAGGGAACAACCTTTTGGCACAGCCAAACTTAGATGAATGATCTGTTTCATCCTGTGCTGCAGCTGGATCAATTTGGTCACTAGGAGTAGACAGATTTCATCTGAGCCTGGTGACAGAAATTCATTTGACACAGAGAAATCATCGAGAAGTTGGCAATACCTGTTGTCAGGGAAATGCATTTAAACATGAAAACAGGAAAAATCTTTCAGCTAAGTAAGCATGTTGGAGAGGAATAAAATGAGGGTTCACTAAACACTTCAAGTTATTGTGTCAAATGAATGTATTTTATGGTTAATTAAGCACTATATTTGGCTAATATGTGTGGTCCTTCCCTGAACTTGGGCCAGTCCTTTGTTTCTCAAGAGTTTGAATTTAAAGACATTAACATACTGGATAGAGTTGTTTTTAATTCTGAAAAGAAATAAATATATAATTCTCTTGGACATGGTGTCTGGTAATCCTGATTTATGGGATTGCTCCTCATCAGAATGTGTCACAAGGGGGAAACAATTGCCTGTATTATTATAGCTCATTTGAACTGATAGTAAATATCTGAAATCACACGAATCATTGTGATAATGTTTTAGAAGCTCTAAGTAAAACCAAAGGCAAAAAAAGGCAGATGTTTGTATTTTGGTTAACAGGGCTAAGATGCTTTTATTTTGCCACAAAAGGAAGCTGTGGTGTCACTGGCAATGGAAGAAGATATTCTGAAACACCTAACTTCTTCCAATGTGAAACACACAAATAAATAAGTTATTAGAAAAGACCTAGAAATATGGATTGACTGTAAATGGAGTTTACAGCTTGATATATGTGAATTGAGTTGCAATACCAATAACACGAATGCTCAGCCATAATAGGATTCCTAAGAGAGTGGGTGGTTATAGGCCTCAAAAGCCATAATAGCTATCCCCTCTCTCTTTAATGACTAATTCTTCTCCAATCATGTTCTGTAGGTAATGCTGTGGATGGGATTTAGTCATTTAATTATAAGACTAGAGGAAAAAAGGGCCATAAACCAAAGCTCATGTTACTCAAGTAGAAATAAAAACTGACTGTCTTAAATCCATCTCATTGTGGTAAAGCAAAGGGTTGCTAGGAGACACTGAGGTATTTTCATTCCAAATAAAATAGTACAGATTCATTCTCCACGTTTTGAAATTCTTGCAGTGTTGTAGTGTTTCACAGATAGTCCTCAAGGCTTACCATGTGAGCTGTAAGTACCATTACCCTTCAGGGTAGTTACACATTTTAAATAGTTCTATGAAAATCTGTTTATTCAGGATTGCCTAGGTGCAGGGTATTGGACCTCTACCATACCTGGTTTCCTGGCACTTACATTAAACCATTGGTAGACAGCCAGTAGAGCTCAGGGAGCTTTGAATTTGTTCTCTAAGGAACCCGCTATTCCTTTCATAGGGCAAACATTTTGTTTTACACTATCTCCCATGAGTGTGAAATTTTTAACTTTTAGGACAATGGATCTGAATCCTGGCCATGCATTAGAATCACCTCAAAAGTTTAAAATGATTGGTTCGTATTCCAGACCAGTTAAATCAGACTTGCTTATGGAGAGTCCCTGGTAACTATAGTTTTTAAACTTCACAGATGATTTTAATGTAATTGATACATTAAAGCATGATACCACTTTGTCCTAACTTTTCATAATTTTTAATTTCGTATGTTTTTCTATTTTTTTTGTCATTCTGAATCTTCATTGTTAGCATTAGGTCTTAGTTTTAGCTTTCAACTAGAGATTTTTTTTCTGGTGAATAGTTCATTTTTGCCTTTTAATATTTTAATATACTATGAAAGAATTAAGACTTTGAAATTGCCATAAAGAAGAATGCAATGAATATTTACCACCAACAATATAAAACATCACCAATACACTTAAAGCCTCTTCTATATCCTTCCCTTCTTTGCTGTGTTGACAGATTAATCAAATAAGGACATAGTAGGCCACAGTAAAATCTGACTTTTGGATAAACAACTATTAACTTTTTAGTTGTCTCAAATATTGCATGTGATACAAAAAGTTCATTAAGTATCTGAAATTCAACAATATTTATTTTGAAATTCACCAACTTTGCAACTTTATTCCCTCATGTATTTTTTTTTACTTTTACAATACATGCAATGATTTAGAAGTTTGATTAAAAAAGATTCAAAATTGTCATATATTCTATGTATACATATGTAACACATATGTATTAGGATATATGATATCTTTGAATCCTACCTTAGTATAGTAATTTGTTTTTTAATTATCCATGTTTTTCTAGTTAATTTATTTTCAATGACATAATATTCCATTGATTGACAATTCACAAATTATAACATAACCTTCTGGTGGACCAAACAGATACTTCCAAATTTTTATAATTATAAACAATGCTTCTGTGAATATTCTCTGATATCTCCTCAGATACTTAACAGTTCTTCAGAATATATATCTAGAGTGAAATTACTATATTGTGAGCTGTTTATATCTTACCTATTAATCATGAATATTATCTACTAATATGAATAGAGGGGGTAACATCAAGCTTTTAGATATGTAGCAAAGATGAAGTGCCATTTCAAATTGCAATCTTAAATAATTTATATATAATGTTTCATCATATGATCCCCAAATGCAATGACATAGGTTCAGTGATAAGGAGTCTAATTTTGACAGTGTGTTTTTACTGATTTTTTTATTTGATCCATATTACATTCCAAAGAGTAAGCATCATTAGTTACATTTTACAGATGAGGAACCTAAAGTTTAGAGAAACTGCATGCTTATCTCAAATCTCTCAGTTCACAATAGAACCAATATTATAAACTGAATTTTCCAAATTCCAACTTCAAGTTTTCTCCCCTTATTAAAAATCCTAAATTGATATACATATAAGGTTTTTAAAAATTAAAGTAAATAAATTAATTTTGGTATTCTACATTCAAAAATATCTTAAAATATTTTTTCATATTCAACAAATTGAGAAGCAAATGACAGTCTAAATGTTTTGAGAAAAAGGCAAGAATATATACTATGTTTCTTAATTGGGATACATCCTATCTTAAAATAAGTAGTACTTTGCATTTAGCTAATGCAACAAAATACAGGTAAGCTCTCTTTTCCCTGCATGGTTACACACCTATTTAGGCAATTGTGATATCTTCTTACTGATGGTAGTCCATTGTAAAAAGATTGATAGAAAAAATTATGCATTATGTATTTTTTTTATTTCTAATGTTTGCAAACACTCACCATACAACCCAGGAAGTTTATAATTCAAATTTCTGAGATTATTCCATACTCATGGACATCAATTTCTTGAAATTACAAATACTATTATATATTTATTGTAGAGATAAAAATGGAAATTTCAAGTGATTAGATAATTTATACTAAATTTTATTAAATCAATAAAGTGGAAACAAAACCCCTCAACTCATGATAAGAAAGAAAAACTGCAAATATTTTCTAATAATTTCATGAAAAATTTGTGGTCTGTAGCAGGTTGTAAAATGGTCCCAAAGATGTCTACATGAATATATTACTTTAGAAGGCAAGGGTTTTTTTTTTTTTTTTTTTCAGAGGGATTAAGTTAAGGATTTTGAAGAGAAGATTGGTGTGGATTATTCAAGTGGTTCCTTTTCATCCACATACAATCCTTTTTTTTTTTTTTTTAAGGTACTGGGGACTGAATCCAGGAGTACTTCTTCACCATTGAGTTATATTCCCAGATCTTTTTAATTTTAAATTTTTATTTTGAGATTGGATCTTGCTAAATTGCTAAAACTGGTGTCAAAATTATGAGCATCCTGCCTCAGGCCCCTGAGTTGCTAGGATTATAGGTTTACTCCACCATGCCAGGCACAATCATTCTTAAAAAAGGATGACTTGTTTGTATTCTTAATAGCTGCCATTCTAACTTGAGTGAGATGAAATCCTGGAGTAGTTTTGATTTGCATTTCTCTAATTGCTAGAGATGTTAAACATTTTTTTTCATATATTTGTTGATTGATTGTGTCTGTTCAGGTCCTTGGCCCATTTGTTGATTGGGTTATTTGTTTTTTTGTTGTTTAACTTTTGAGTTCTTTGTATACCCTAGAGATTAGAGCTCTATCTGATGTGTGAGGGATAAAAATTTGTTCCCAGGATGTAGGCTCCCTATTCACTTCACATATTATTTCTTTCGCTGAGAAAAAACTTTTTAGTTTGAATTCGTGCCATTTGTTGATTCTTGGTTTTAATTCTTGTGCTATAGGTATTTTATTAAGGAATTTGGGGCCTAACCCTACGTGATGGAGATTAGGGCCTACTTTTTGAGAAGAAACTTTTTAGTTTGAATCCATCCCATTTATTGATTCTCGATATTAATTCTTGTACTATACGAGTCTTATTAAGGAAGTTGTGTCCTAATCTGACATGATGGAGATTTGGACCTCCTTTTTCTTCTAATAGACACAGTGTCTCTGGTTTTGTTCCTAGGTCCTTGATATACTTTGAGTTGAGTTTTGTACATGTTAATTTTGTTGCATATTGATTTCAAATTTTCCCAGCACCATTTGTTAAAGAGGCTATCTTTCCTCCAATTTACATTTTTGGCAACTTTGTCAAATATAAGATAACTATAATTATGTGGATTACTCTCTGTGTCCTCTATTCTGTATTATTGGTCTATAAGTCTATTTTCGTGCTAATTCCATTTGGCTTTTGTTACTATTGCTCTGTAGTATAAGGTCTGGCATAGTGATGCCACCTGCTTCAGTCTTCTTGCTAAGGATTGCTTTAGCTATTCTGGGTCTCTTATTTTCCAGATGAATTTCATGACTACTTTTTCTATTTCTATGAGGAATGTCATTGAGATTTTTATTGGAATTGCATTAAATCTCTATAGTGCTTTTGGTAGTAGTAAGAATACAAACAATAATAAATGTTGTTGAGGATGTGGGGGGAAAGGCACACTCATATATTGCTAGTGGGACTGAAAATTGGTGCAGCCAATATGGAAAGCAATACAGAGATTCCTTGGAAAATTGGGAATGGAACCACCATTTGCGCCAGCTATCCTTCTCCTGGGTCTATACTCAAAGGACTTAAACAACAACATACTACAGGGAAACAGCCACGTCAATGTTTATAGCAGCACAATTCACAATAGCTAAACTGTGAAACCAACCTAGATGCTATTCAAGAGATGAATGGATAAAGAACATGTGATATATATACACAATGGAATATTATTCATCATTAAAAGAGAATAAAATCATGGCATTTGCAGGTAAATGGATGGAGCCGGAAAGTATAATGCTAAGTGAAATAAGCCAATCCCCCCCCAAAAGCAAATGCTGAATGATTTATCTGATTTAATGATGCTGATACATAATATGCTGCAGGGGGTGGGAAGGGAGGGAGGATTAAATAAACTCTAGATAGGGCAAAGAGAAAAGGGGAGGGAGTGAAAAGGAGGGAGCACAGGGGTAAGAAAGACCGTGGAATGTGATGTTCATCATTACCCTAAGTACCTGTATGAAAACACGGACGATGTGACTCTACTTTGTGTACAACCAGAGATATAAAAAAATGTGCCCTATATGTGTAATATAAATTATAATGCATTCTGATGTCATATATAACAAATTCAAATTAAAAATAAAAAATACAAAAAGAATAGAAAACGTGAAAATAGATAATTGATTTTATCTTACAGTAGACATCTCTATTAAATATTGTGAATATATATTTAAAAAAGGGCTAATTTCCCAGTTATGGACAGAAAGAACTGTAGAAAAATGGTCAGAGAGATAGAAGCTTGCTGGGTTTGAAGTTGGCCATGAACTAAGAAATGTGGGCAACCTCTAGAAGGTGGAAAAGGTGAGAAATAGACTCTCAAAATTATCCAGCATATACTTGTACATTGTTGTACTGCAGATTAGTACAACCACTCTGGAAAGCAGTGTGGAGATTCCTCAAAAAACTAAGGATGGAACCACCATATGATGCAGCTATTCCTGTCCTTAGTATTTTCCCAAAAGTTCTGAAATTGGCCTACTACAGTAATATAGCCATGTCAATGTTTATAGCAGCACAGTTCAAAATAGCTAAATTATGGAATTAACCCAGATTTCTGTCAGTAGGTAAATAGTTGAAGAAATTTATATATATACACATACATACATATACACATACACACACACACACACACACACACACACACACTGGAGTTCTACTCAGTCTGTGAAAGGAATAAAATTATCACTTTTTTCAGTAAATGGATGGAAATGAGGAATATCATGTTAAGTGAAATAAACCAAACTCAACCTTGAAGGTTGAAGATTTTCCTCATATGAAGAAACTAGAGTTAATTTAAAAAATTAAAGGAAGGAAAGGATAGAATATCTTAAAGGGAATATAAGTAATGTAGAATAAGAATAAGGAGATCAAGAGATAGAATGGAGGAATTAAGGGGAGGCAATGCAGAATGAAATATTAGAAAATCATGTTATGTGCATATATAAATATGGAGAATTTTACCTTTATGCATAATTAAAAAGAACCAATTAAATACAAATAAATACATAAGCAAATGAAGTCTAGTAGAGGAAGGGAAATGGGAGAGGGGAGGGAAGATGGGAGGGAAAATGGGGAGGAAAAGGAACTGAGATCAAATTCCTTGAATGTATGTATTATTTTATCAGGATTAACCCAACTACTATGTATAACTATAAATCTCCAATTTTTTAAAAAAGAGCATCCAGAAAGTACTGAAACCCTTCCAGCAATTTGATTTTAAGCCAGTGAAACCTGTGTTGTTGTTCTACAAAACTCTGAGATACAATTTGGTGTTATTTTAAGCCCCACATTTTGTGGTAACTTATTACAGTGACTGTTATGGTTTGGATGAGAGATGTCTTTGAAAGCTCCTGTTAAAGCAGGAATATTCAAAGGTAATGTGATTAGATTATGAGAGCTGCAATGAAATCATTTCATCTAGTTTGAATGGACTGACTGGTGGTAACAGTAGGCAGGTGGGGAGTGGCTGGAGGAGGTGGGTGCTGGGTTCAGACTTGGAAGGGTACATCTTCCCTGCCTCCTCTTTTCCTGCTTTCTCTGGGTTTTCTGATCCTGCCATGAGCTGAGCAGATGACCTTAGAGGGGCCCTTCCCCCATATTGTGTTGCCTCACTTTGAGGCCAAAGCAATGGAGTTGATCATGTATGGAGTCAGACCCATGAAACTCTGAGCCACAAATAAGCTTCCCCTCTTCTAAATTGTTCTTATAGGGTATTTTGGTTACAACCATATGAAAGGCGACAAAAATGGTGGCAACAGAAAAATAATATGTGGTCTACTTTGCTGTGCCACTAGCATGTTTGGGTAGTTGGTAAATTCAATATTTCAATACACATTTTTTGATAATAATTATGATGCTAGTTATATTTAGGAGAAATATTATCAGATTTGATTAGGAGAACTGGTACCTTATGTTTTTGTGTGAAGAACCAGCGTGGTTTTTATTTTAAAATACTGATTCACAGTATCCATCTCAAGAATTTCTCATTTAGAATTTCTTAATTTACTGATGGGAATACAAAATGGCATTGTTGCTTTGGAAAAATGGTTAAGCACTTGGCAAAAAACCAAATACCTATCATCTGTTATTCAACTGTAGTACCCACACAATTGAATTCTCAAAAATAAAAATTTACAAACTATTGATCAAAGGTAGTGATATGTATGAATCTCAAGATAACTCATTCTAAAATAAAGCAAAGATATTATATGACATGTTTCTATATATAGTATAGTTTTAAAAAGACAAAAGTGAAAAAGGCAAAAAAAAAAAAAAAGGATTTTGAGAATCTGGGAGTTGAGAAAAGTCACCGCTTGCAGTGGGTAGTCAGGGAGTTCTGAAGGGTAATTCAAAAGTTCTATATCTTGATAGCAATAATAGTGAGACAGAGTAGATTTGTTCAAATTCAGTGTAACTTTACACTTAAAAAGGGTGAATTTTACTTTATATAAATTATATCTTAGAAAGCTTGGGTTATAAAAATGAGACACCTATTTAAATGTTTTAGACTTTCACAAACTTAGATTAACTTAGAATATACTTTAAAAATTTTTAATGTGTGCATAATAATTATATAGAATAGTTGGTTTCATTGTGGTTTATTTGTATATGTACATAACATAGATGAACTTAATTTTTTAGTACCACCCTTACCCTCCTTCCTGTGGTCCCCTTCCTTTACCTCACTGATCTTTGCTCTATTTTCATGAGATCCCTTTTTGGTTTTTCTCTCTATTTTAATAATAGTATACTTTTAAGTCAAATGACAACAAGTATCTGAGACAGTTTAGGAAATATTGTGCTAATGAATTTCAGAGGGACAGAAATCTTTTACTTGACTATTAACTAAGTACTGAATAAATTGTAAAATCCCCAGTGAAAATATTTCTCTCATGAGATTGTTAGGTTCAACTCTGATCCATTTTTTAAACAACATCCTAAGAGAGCTATGCATTCCAGGTCATTTGTGCTTAGAGATAAAGATTATCCTGCCACAATCAATTGTCCTAAAATGAGTTTTAAGCAATTCCCAAACTGTTGTAAATGAGCCTCAGAAGTCATCTTTTCCTGCAGTGAATCCATGAGATTTCTGTAGTATGATGCTGTTCCTTTCCTTCCCCAAGAGTTATTATAATTAGAAATGTTCTTATTAAAAAATATAGAAGAAACTTATCTCGAGTAAAACCATATACTGATTTAAAGATAAAATTTTCACTTATTAAGCTATTAAAATTCATCTCATATAAAGAACAGGGGATTTTGTTTAGTAGCTTTTTTGGATTTTTAAAGAGCCTGAGGAGTTGCAAAAAATACATTGATATATTTAACATACTCATTACCTCTTCTGTAGTGTCTTATATTATAAATATTATATAAAAATATTTTGGCATACAGTAGTTCAATGAAGTGTTACCCTAAAATCCAAGAAATTCTCCTAAACCAAAGACCCCAAGAATCTGGGCAGGGATTTCAGGAGTCCTGTTGATATCTAAGGTCAGCCTATGGTGAGAAGCAACTCTGACATTTCCTGATTCTGTGAGCAGGATATAAAGAAATGAAAGACCAAAGACCTTCACATAGACAAAGATTTGTTTTTTTTCTGAGTTATAAAAATATCAGGGAGCTGGGGATATAGCTCAGTTGGCAGAATGCTTACCTCACATGCACAAGGCCCTGGGTTCAATCCCTAGCTCTGTACGCGCATGTTACACACACACACACACACACACACACACACACACACACACACACAAATCAGTATTGAAGAAGAGGAGTATGGTTATAGTTTTCAAAGTAACTTCCACAGCTGTATAAATAATATGATGACACAGGACAAGAAGCATTGTTACTGGAGGTAGCTAGAGTAGTTAGAAAGCATTCCAATAGTCCAGGGATGCAGTAATAATCAGTATGAATGGAGTGAAGGAGAAATAGACCTGTAGGGACTTGTTGACCAATTGAATAAACAAATAAAGACAGAATTTAAGAATGATGCAAAGGTTGCTAGATATTTTCAGGTCGATTATCTTAAATTGCCAGAGCCTAGAGCACTGATTTTTTTTTAAATTAATGGTTTCAGGGTATATTGATGTATCTTTTTTTTTTTTTAAAGAGAGAGTGAGAGAGGGGAGAGAGAGAGAGACAGAGAGAGAGAATTTTTAATATTTATTTTTTAGTTCTCGGCAGACACAACATCTTTGTTGGTATGTGGTGCTGAGGATCGAACCCAGGCCACACGCATGCCAGGCGAGCGCGCTACCGCCTGAGCCACATCCCCAGCCCCATATTGATGTATCTTAAGCCTTGCACAGGTGTGCCACCAAAATTAAATCAACACAAAATTTTTCTCTTGTTCTATTGTAATGTTCTATGAATTCTATTTCAGAATACATTTTTTCCATGAAATATAGTGCTCCTTCCCACTATTTCACACAATTCCATTTTCTGGAATGATTTAGTATATCCCTACAAGTGACACATCTTATAGGATAAAGGCCATTAATCTTAATACCATCTTTTATCTGAGTGGAAACTCCTTTCATTTAATGATAGTCAGTTTTTGTGCTTCAGACCTCCGCATGCTAAAATGGTTCTCTAAAGACATCTTAATTAAAATATGTCAAGAAAAAGGCAAAACAAACCCTTAAAAATAAAGCCCCCATTCCTTGGTTTAGAACTTTACCCTTCCATCAGAGTTGAAGTCTGCAGGAAGTGTTGATGACCTGGTGTCTGTAATTAAACTAAAGGATGCTTACAAGAACCTATTCATATGCTTTATGATATCCCTCAGGATCATTTAACTGACTAATTTGGACAGCCTAGACAACAAATTGAAGGCCCGGACTCTTCTCCTTTTATAACTCTGTACACATAATCCAAAATTGATTTGTCTCTAATACATGAGAACCAAATGAAAAATTAATTAGATTGACTACAAACCTGAAGTGAGCACTTTAGTGCTGTTTTGTTTTGGCTATTTGATCCTCTTTCTTTTGATTTATCAATAAAGTAGTCCATGTGAAAAAAAAATCATAGAAGAAAGGTAAGATCAAGCATCAGAAAAATCTAGACAAACTGTAAAACTGAGTAGTCTCTGCAAAGTGGAGGATTTAGAGTAGGTCTCTAGGTACTAACTGTGCTATAAACAATATATTCAGATTAAATCAATTTTCCCCATTTCTTAAGCTTAGGAGTTTTTTTTTCTTGAATATTATTTTTTTAATCTTTGTAATGGAAACAATTCCTGTTAATATGTTTCTCTCTCCATTTCATTTTTAGCTACTCATTTAATAGCTACTTGTCTGTAGTTATTCATTTAAAAATTGGCTTAGAAACAACTGTAGTCATAGAAAAGGGTGAAGAGTTCCTATAATGTAACCTCAGAACTTTTATGGGTAAAGATGCTAAGAGCCAGACAGGGGACATAGCTCAGCAGCAGAGCTTATCCTACATGTGTGAGAAAGTGGGTTCAATCCTTAGCACCACATAAAAATAAACAAATAAAATAAAGGCATGATGTCCATCTAAAACTTCAACAAATTTAAAAAAATACTAAGAGACTTGGAAGCTCATGGCAGTACAGGGGAACCAACACTAGTTTTCCTTCACCCCCCCCATTCCTGTACTCCATAGGTCTACTTATAATTTTAATAACCACCATTAGCCCAGTATGTTGACAGCAGAAGGGTAAGTTTTTGTTGAACTAAAATACCATCTGGAGTGTTTGCTATGATTTATTTAAAAATATCTCAGTCAATATCAAAGTTGATCATGAATAAAATTATAATATACTTACTGCTAGTGCTGAAAATTAGGTCTATAGAATAAAAAATTAGGTCTATAGAAAAAAAATATATTTTATACATTTTATATATATACATTTGTATACATTTTATATATATATCAAATATAAAACAAATACAAAGAATATTTTATTTATAGTACATCAAATATATAGCAAACATTTACTTGACTAGTGAGCATCATAATTTTCATTAAATCATTTTATATTTCAGACCCCAAAGAGTTATACATCACTTTTGGTAACATTGCATGGGTTGGAACATACTTAATGACTAGGAAAAAGAGATAAGCAGGGAATTGATAGACCAACAGTCCTTGCTAAAGTTGTTTTCCCTAAGGTACTTAGAACCAACACAGGGAGAGAAAAGTTTAAGTTCCAATATAGCGGGAACAGTGCTGCAATTATTCACTTTTTGTAGAAACTAGATATCATGCTCAAATTTGTTGCTCTTAGAGTTGAATAAGTGATTATCATCTTTATCATAGTGTGGGGAAAAAATCAAGAACTAACTAATAGTGCATCATTCTTAAAGCTAGTATCATCTACAGAGTTAAAATGAAAACAGGGAAAGTGGAATAAGATGAAGGAGCCATTGTCAGTACTTGCAGAAAAACCTGTAGAAAGGGTCCCTTACTAGAGTATGATCTTGATGAACAGCTAACCAACCTATGACAACGTGGCACAGAGGGATGTGGGGAAATGTTTTTACTTTGACTTCAATCTAATCCATCCTCCAGATCTCCTGCCTATCCCTCAGAGCTGAACCCAACCACAGCAAGAGGGAAAGAGTCCATTTATGAAGTTTGGTGATCCCTCAGCATAGAAAAGATAAAGAAGGGCAAATAGTGGCTTTAGATAGACCACACAAAAGTTATAAAACAGAAATATACAGAGTTCTATAATATCACAGAGAAAAATATCCACGTTGTATTGTGAATTTGAAAAATATTTTCTTCTAGATATTTCTATGAAATATTGTCTTATTTCAACCAAGAAATAATTTATATCAATATTGTAATTGGTTCTAAAAATCTTATTCATAATTCATTCATTCACTAAGTCAATATGTACTCTGTATTTACTTTCTGTCACAATCAGTCTTAGGCATTGAGTTTTACAGTAGCAGTAAAACAAATGTATATATCTATAAAGTCTGAACTCTATAATGTAGGCAAATAAATATTTATAATTGGTTGGGGAAGTTGAATTTAATAATTTCCCTCTGTGGATTAGAAGGAAAATTTAGAAATGTGGTGAGCTGAGTATTTTATCTATTTAGTAGCTAAGAAGAAAAATTGGTTTTGAAAATTTATTATGGAGATGATG
The DNA here is from genome assembly GCF_052094955.1 of Ictidomys tridecemlineatus. Taxonomy (NCBI): domain Eukaryota; kingdom Metazoa; phylum Chordata; class Mammalia; order Rodentia; family Sciuridae; genus Ictidomys; species Ictidomys tridecemlineatus. Next base: position 49,552,966 of record NC_135485.1, on the reverse strand, counting down.
TGTTCATTTAAGCACAGGTTTTTTGTTTCATTAAAGGAGTTACACAATTATTCCTCTTTGCAGCAACAGAGGAGGTGCTAAGTACTCTATGTGGGGAGGACAGCCATTACTAGCATGGGAACTCTAAAATCTCAGAAATGTATAATGAGGATATTGAAGTGTTTTATCCTGGGAAGTATAATTTAAATTTATTTTGGTATCTTTTCTATGATTTACAAGCACTATCAGAAACCACTTGTATAACTGAATGCAATGGGTTTCCTCCTTAGTGAATGCAAAACCTATAAACACAATCAGGAGATAAAAGAGTGACATTGATGATAGGTTTATTACTTGCAGTCTAGGGGATGTTCCCAAAGCAGTTTCTCTGAGCAAAGAAAGCAAGAGGCTTTTAATGGAGAGAATCTTGCTTATTCATGCAAAACAGTCTCATTGTGACATGTAGAGGTGGGCACACTATGGAGCATGTTCAGTTCCATGTCATGCCTCTTCATACATTGCCTGTTCAAAAAATGGCAAGAATGGAAAGTCCCTCACAGAGAATTTAGTATTATAATGGTCAAAGTTCACTTCTAGGTCACCTACCAGATTAGGGCAGAATGGTTTAAAAGTTTACCTGGTACAGAATTATCTTCTAGTTCACCCTGAAATTGTGTCTGGTAGACCTTGTCTGAAAAAAATAGAGCAACTTTAAAGGCACAGTTACAGTCATTTGAAGGGACCACAAACTTTCCTGCAAGCTTAGATGATTGTCTCTGAAAATGAGGTTCAGTGGCTAACACATGTATGTGTATGCACATGCACACACACAAACACATGCACACTTGGAATTTCTTATGTACTATGATGGAGGAAGAACATGGTCTTTATTAGCCAGCTTGAGACACAGTCAGATGAGGAAGTAACCACAGTGATAAGAGAAGTTCGGGTTCTCCAAGAGACCATAGTTAGAGCCCAAATGAAATTCAGAGGTGGCTTCTCTATGGAAGTTAGCATGTGAGAGAGGAATTATGTTTTGGATGTGTGATGGAATTTCAGTCAAGCATGCTATATGCAAAAATTCAGAGTAAGAACAGGATGTGATGGGAGAAATATAATATGTCAGAATGATCTAAGTTACATTTGCAAATTTAACAGAATTTCCCAAATAGTATTCATTAAAGTAAACTTCACATAGGATTTTCAATTACTGATTTATAATGGTATGATATTTTGGTGTAGGAAAATCTGATACATGATCAATAATTGCAGCTTCTTAAAACAATGGATTGTTTATTTGATGAAAACTAATGTATTCTTTCTTCTTTTCTGCCTTTCTTTTGTGATATGACACTTGTTATATGTTAGCAACTTGGCTAGATAGCAAGGATACACACTGGAAACCATAACACATGGTATGTAGGTTCATGGAGCTTCCTTGAAGAGGGACCTATTTTACTTGAGTGAGGATAGATGCTTATAGTAAGTTGCCTGGACATAGCAACACCTCATGTAAACCAAACATGATTATTATGTGTCAGGAAGAGAAGGAGGTTAGCAGCATATTCTAATGCAGGTATAGACAACTGAGTATAAAGATACAGAGTTGTGTATTAGCATGGTGCATTTAGAGAACTGTGATGAGAAGGTTTCAAAAGTACCTTATATGCAAGGTTTGAATTTAGCTCATAAATCAAAGCAGTTGGACCAACTTAAGTGTGATTTATAATGACCTAATAATATATTCTATGAAAAGAACTTTATATATATTGCATCATTTCATTAGTTTTATGAATTGGATATTATTGGTTTTTTTTTTTCATTTGTATATGTATCAATGGAAAATATGTAAGGCAGAGAGGTACTAAAGACAGTCCTAGAGCCATACCATCTGTTTCAAGAAGCAGCCTGCTTAACCGCAATTCTTTCCTGATCCATCTGGACTTAAATACTTTGAGGATTATCCTGTGGCAGTGTGATTAATGCACTAATGCAGAAAAAATAAAAATAGAAGTGGAAGTTTATTATAATAATCAATATGAAAAATATTTATGTTACCTAAGACAGTTGCTATTGAGATAGAAAAGTGTGGAAAGATTTTAAATGTTTTGGTGAAGCAAAATTAATAGCACTTAACATCCGATTGGATGTGAGATTTAAAAAAAAGACAAAAGTTTTTCTATTTTTCTGAATTTGGTAACTGAATGAAGGATGATAGTCTGCCTATCATGGAATTTAGTAAACAGAGAAGAGTGGGGTTTTGCCATTACAAGGAAAATGGATAACACCTGACCTGTCAATATAGAGATATATATGGACTTCCCAAGTATGGGAGTTTTTTTTTTGTGTGTTTTTTTTTTTTTTTTTTTTTTTTTTTTTAGGATAATGGACATAAATGGAGTTGGAGAGTTTAGAGAAGTAGAACTAGATAGAAGTTACTATTATTGGGGGTCCTCAATGTGAACTTCATCTTGTGATTCTTGAATTTAAAAGAGAAAACGGTGGCTCATTGTTCTTTGGATGAAGACCACATCCCTTAATATGCTTTGTAGGATCCTGCTTTGATCTGTCCTCTACTCATGCCTTCTGTCTACACATCCTCTTTTCACTCTAAGCAGAAATTTTACTCCTGTGTTAGTCAGCTTTGTGTCACTTTGACAAAAATACCTGATAAGGACAAGGTAGAAGAGGAAAAGTTTATTGAGTCACAGCTTCAGAGGCCATGATGGGTTGACTCTGTTTTTCTAGGCCTAAAGTGAGGCAGAACATCATGGTGGAGAAAAGTTACTCAGCTCATGGTAGATGGGAAGCAGAAGGAAAAAAAAAAAAGGAGGGAGGCACAAGAGGGCAGATGCAGCCTTCCAGTGACCCACAGTGATACTGTTTTTATCCATTTAATCTATTTAAACAGGATGGACTGGTTAGTTTATGGTTCATATAATCTAATGACTTTTACCTTTGAATATTCAGTGAATTTTGCAGGGGGCAGGGTGGGGGACAACTCATAACCAACCTGTAACAAACACCTACCCTGTTCTTGATCCATAATTATATAAGCCTCTTTAGCATTTCTGAAGGGTTTATTTTCACTGATTATTGTTAATCCAATATACCATGTTCTCTGTCAATTTGGGAATTCACCTGTAATAATTCATCTCTTATTGATATTGTTCCCTTCAAAATTAACCAACATCTACTCATCTTTCAGAGCTCCGCACACACAAACACATAAGAAACCCTCTATGTGCTCCTATAGCCAACAGGACTATTTCAACTCTATCAAAATTTAATGATGCATAATTAGTTGTCTGTTTCTTCAGAAGATTCCAAACTATAAACCTGTTCAGTTCTTGTTTTTCCTACTAACTACTCTTCCTTCAGAGAATCTAGCACATTTTTTTTATTGATGTTGTACAGAAAAATATAATTCTTGGAATGAATAAGTAAATGAGTAAGTAAGGAGGAAGAAGAAAGATTGAACAGACAAAATTTTAAGATGTAGAAAGAGGATTATCTAAAATGAGGTTTTAAAGGATATACCAAGGGAAAGAATAAAAGTAGAAAGGAATTTCTTAGGATCCAAGAAACAAAAAGTTTGCCCAGGATGAAAAGGTTAACAGGCTAGCATTGTAGTAGTCAAATTATGCAAAGTAGAAATTATCTACTAGATTTTGCAACTTGGAAGTTAACTTTGAAAGCAAAATGAGATGTGTCTTTGATTTTATGAAAATATTTGTTTTCCTTTTGAATAAATGGAAATAAAGATCTTCTCATTAAAACACACACGAGGTATCTTTTCCCCAATAGCAAGGAGAATTGGTTATCTATGGATTATTTGGTCAGTGCTTGATTAGTTTATTCTAAAATTTTTTAATATATATTCCAAATGGGAAATACCTCATATGTAAAGCACTCATTGGTTATATATTCTATAGCCAGATGATTTAGGTAAATATAGTATCAATATTATATGAAAATTAATATTAGGAGATATAATAAATAAGTAATTTCTCCCCAAACCTACAAAGGGATTTCTAATGATCCTAATATTATGATTAACTAATGTAATATTGTACTGATAATTTTAAAGTTTTTTCATTTTAATATTTACTTGTGGTAATATATACCTAACCAAAGAAATATAATAACAGGCTATTATTACTGAGATTTTTTTTTGGTGGGGGGTGGGGCTATGTTGGGGATTGCTTTACATCTGAGGTATATCCAAGTCCTATTTTTTAAAATTTTACAACAGGGTTTTGCTAAATTGCTTGAGTATCTCACTAAGTTTCTGAGATTGACCTGAAACCTAAGATCTTCCTGCTTCAGCCTTCGAAGTCACTGGAATACAGGTATGAGCTACCATGAGCAGTTCTATTCTTACTTTTATTAGGTAAAATTTATTTTCTTAAAATTTTACATGGAATATCCAATTTTGAAGGTAAGAGAGCATTACTGTCAATAATCTTTGGTAAATCTATCACATTTTCCTAAAACATATACTTTTATTTTATTGAATTTAATTATTTGTTAGAGAAAATGCTTAATTCACTTTCTGCTGTTCATTTAAAGTTTAAACTAAAAGTTTAGAAATAAACATCCCTGTTTAGACTTGTGATATAAAAGAAAGGGAAAGATCTAAGTTTTGTACATATGTACATTTATAACTCTTCTCCACCAAGATATTTTTAAACTGGTACTATTCATTCAAAATAGAGCTACTATAAAAATAAATCTCTCAAGCCTGTGCTCCTCTACCACATAAGTTAGCATAAATGGGGGCAGAGGTAGTATAGTGAATAGGAATGTTATAAAACTTTGTAACAGGGTAATACATGAGTAAGACTAAAATGCCTTGATTAAAATATTGCAGCTTCTATGAGATGTCACTGGAGTATAAAACATTTCTAAAATATTTACTGTTAATATATTTCTAATAACATTTCATAGCAATCTGCATTTTATATACTACCCTCCTTTGCAAAAATTAGAATTTTGGCATTTGGAAAATAAAATTTATAAGAGGTTGTATTACATCTTTCAGCATTGTAATGTTTATGAAATTTGGTTTGCATTCTTTTTCTTTTGCTGTTTTTATTAACTACTGGATGGTGAGCTTTAAAATTATACTGTGTTGTTTCCTTCTGTCTGCAAGTATGTAGTAGGATTTCAATAAAGCTTTGCAAAATATGTGCATAACAAATATCTAAATTAAAGGGATAAACAGTTTCTGAGTCTCTCCCCTAACTTATAAGGAAAATCTGAGGAGTAAAAATAACACAATTATGAAAAGTAGGGAGTCTAGGAATTGGTCTAAGATGTATATTTGCATAAATTCTCCATGTTCTATGTCAGTGTTTGTGGAAAGTGGAGGATTTTTATATGATACTTGAAGGTCTTTTCCAGCTCTACCAATTTACAATTTCCCCTTGCTACTTGGCAAGGCAGTATGCTGTTGGATCCTTATCTATGGGCACTCGGGTGAGCATTTCTCTAAATAGCTCCCTTCTTTCTCTGATATGTTATTTTGTCTGAAGTGACATGAAGCAATTTTAATAAACTGCATGAAGCAAATTTGGGGTAGTGTAAGATAGTACATAATAATATTTATATAAGTATAATAATAATTATAATACATGAAACCAATACAGTTGAATGCATCTGATATATGAATCCATGAAGCCAGTCACTCTGCATATATTATATATTGTTTTATGATTCCCATTTTACATTCAAGGAGACTGAGATTAAGAGAATCGGATATTTACTCAGAGTACTTTTTACAGTAATAATTGCTACAGTAGAGTACTGCCTCAGATCTCTGTAGCCCCCAAACATATGCTTATTGCACTATGTTCAGAGTAAAGCTAGATAAGAAACTTAATTGAGTTGAATATTTTTTGTTGTTTTATTTGTGGGTTTTTGTTGTTTTGTTGGAGTGAAAGACATTTTACATTTCAGTACAAAGTTTTATATTCTAAGAAACTATAATAAATTATGTGTCTACCTTTTCTCTAAGCAACTGACAAGAAAAATAAAGTTAAATTTTCCTTTTCTTTAACATTAATTGGTTGGATTTGTATATCAATGATTTAAAGAGAATCTAATATTGAAATGAATGCAAGACTGAAGATAATAAATTAGATGTCTCATGTTAGAAAAGCATTATTTTTTTTCTAGTAACCAGAGGAACATTTATTTATTTTCTTTATTGGCACAAGCAAAAAAAGAGAAGGAAGGGGAAGGAAGAAAAGAAAGCAAATGCTTACATAGTTCTGTGCCAGGCACACTCTGAACACTTTATATATAAGAAATACTGTAGTCCTCACAATAACCCTATGAGTTAGTTACATTTATAACACTGGGAGAAGATGCATGGGTGGTAGGGGTGAGGGAGGTATTGATTCACACATAGTGTCAAACTGTGGCTAGACTTTTAATTTTCATTTTCATTGTCTTTTCCCACATTATAATATTAGTTTCTCCAATATAGTATTAAAAACTCAAATATGCATCATGCTTTTCAGTAGAGATGCAACTTAGTTATCAGGTTGACTGTACACTCTTGAAGTGCTTGTATTCAAGTTAATTCTTATTTTACTTAGTAACCATTCCGAAGTGCAAGAACAGTGATGCTCACAATTTGAATATATCAAAGAGAATCTGTAAAGTGCTTCCTTTAAGAGAAAATAAGGGAAGAGGTGTGCTGAGGTGCTATGATCTATAGTAAATAATTGTTTTTAGCCTCTTATTCAGCTAATTTATAATTATCATAAGTAAATATAAAAAATACTTCTACTATGTATAAGCCTCAGTCCTATCTGTACTTTCAGTCATTCAGTTAGGAGTTTGGGGTTAGGGTTAGGGCTAGATTTTTCCTATGTGATACCAGATAAGCCTACCAGGCATCATACCAGCACATTCTCATAGTCTCACAGGGTATGTCAGTTTGCAGTCTTTGATTCCTAACCCTTCAGGATTATGGGTGATTGGATATTAGAATTACTCTACTATCTCCCATATTTTTATAGAATCCTAATGAAGGAATCATGCACCATACTCTTTCAAATGAAGAAAGTAGAATTTCTGGGCATCCCAGCATATGACAAAGAGAACTATCATGTTTATTCAAAGATTAGATTTCTTCAAAACACGCCATTCATTTTTTACTTTGTAATTTGATCTCCAAAATACATTTATTCATTCCTTTTTTAAAATTTGACAGTCTGAGAAAGCTTTAATAGAGGAACAATGGTATTGTTTGCTTTGCTACTGCTTCTGTGCTTGTACATTTATTTCTTCCTCATTATTTTGAACCTTTGTAATCTCTTTGGATCCTCCTGTTTGTGTAGCTCATTCATATTGTCACTTCATATTTCTTTGATTATTCCATGAGGAAGATGTGAGAATCCAAAGGAAATACATTTCTACACTACATATCCTTTATTTTTGTGTTGTGACATTGCCCAGATGATGTTTTCCTAGTTAAGAAGTTGCAGCACAATAGTAGTCTCTAAGAGCTGTTCTATAGACGGACTATCTAGGTTTCAATTTCAACGATAATGTTATTGGGATGTGAGACTACAGGTGAGTTTCTAAGACTTCAGGTGCTGCCGTTCAATGCATGAAAACTGAGAACAATCATTTATATCTCATAGAAATACCTAAATTATTACAAATGGAGTACTTTGACCCACACATAAAAGTACTGACAAAATATTAGCTGGTGTAATTACTATTCTCATAGAGCAGAGTAAGGGCAGTTGCATCTTGTCACCAGACATTGGATCTAATCTAGGCATCTCAATTATACTATGTCCCCAGGTATTTTTTCTTCTATTTTTATAATGTCACCATTGTTTTAGTGACTCACCAGAAATTTGCATCTTGTCCTTGACTTTATTTTCTTTCCACTCACAATATCCAGTAGTTCACTAATTATATCTCTTAAATATCTCTTGAACCCATAAAAATATCTTTATTCATATTATTTATATTTACATTGTTAGGTTTCTATTAGGGCTGGCCTCTTGTTTCTTCTCTCTATCAACATCAACGTGTTTTTTGAAGAGGGTCATAATGTTATGTTAAATATGTATGTTAATGTTGTGAATCTGAGTAGAAAACTTTTTAATCATTTCACATAGGCCCTGAAATACAATTTCCTACTCTTTATGTGGCATGATTTATGTTTTTTTCATCCTTGGCCACTTACTTCTACCCTCATTTTTTTATGTTCCTGCCAGACTAATTTCTATTCATTTTTCCCTTTAATATTTTTTATAAATTTTGTTATTTAGAACCAACAGATACATTTTTTTCTCTTCCTGTGGGCCATCCTAATATTTGTTTGTCATATTTGTCACATTATCACTACATATTATGACCCTTAGAAAGTATTCCCTTAAACTAAAGGCCATATAAAATCTCATAATACTCAGTATCAAACTTTGTTAAAATGTATTTGCCTAAATGATCAAGAATACAAACAATTTTAAATGCTAACGAGGTGTAGGAAAAAGGGTACACTTGTACATTGTTCGGATAGCAGTATGGAGATTCCTCAAAAAACTAGGGTTTGTAACCATTACATGACCCAGCAGTCCTTTTCCTTGGTATTTTCCCAAAGGAAATAAAATCAGCGTACTATAGATACACATCTCAATGTGTATCACAATAGCTGAATTCTGGAATTAACTCAGATGCCTAAAATTGATGAATAGATAAAGAAATTGTGATACCAAAAATCAACTGAATGTGGATCAAGGGCTTAGTCAGTAGAACAGAGACCCTGAACCTAACAGAAGAAAAAGTAGGCCCAAATCTTCACCATTTTGGCTTAGGGAATGACTTCCATAATAAGACTCCTAAAGCATAAGAAGTAAAATCAAGAATCAATAAATGGGATGGATTCAAATGAAAATGTTTCTTCATATCAAAGGAAACAATATAGAAGGTGAAGAAATTGCCTACAGATTGGGGGAAAACATTACCACATGCATCTCAGAACATTAATCTTCAGAATAAATAAAGAACTCCAAAAAACTCAACTCCAATAAAACCAAATAACCCAATCAATAAATGGACTAACACACTGAACAGATGCTTCACAGAACAAATATAATCCATCAACAAATATATTAAAAAGTCCAACATCTCTAGCAATTAGAGAAATACAAATAAAAACTACATTGAGATTCCGTATCACTACCATCAGAATTGCAATTATTGAGAAAACAAGGGACAATAAATGTTGGTGAGAATGTAGAGAAAAAGGTACACTCTTAGATTGCTGGTGGAACTGCAAATTGGTGCAACCACTATGGAAAGCAGTATGGAGATTCCTCAGAAAATTTGGAATGAAACCACAATTGGACTCAGCTACTCCTCTGTTTATATGAAAAAGATTCAAAATCAGCATACTACAGCGACACAGCCACATCAATGTTTATAGCAGCTCAATTCACAATAGCTAAACTATGAAACAAACCTAGATACCCTTCAACAGATGAATGGAAAAAGAAAATGTGGTATATATACACAATGGAATATTACTCAACTTGAAGAATGAAATGATGGCATTTGCTGTAAATGAAGCTAGAAAATATGCTTAGCAAAATAAACCAATCCCAAAGAACAAAAGGTGGAATGTTTTCTCTGTTATGCAGATGCTAACTCAAAATAAGGGGCGGGGGCTAGGGAAGTATAGAGGTACTTTGGATTAGACCCAGGGGAGGGGGTATGAGGTTTGGAAGGATTGTAGAATGAATAGGACATTATTACCCTATGTGCATATATGGTTACAGGTCCTGTGTAATCTACATCATGTACAACTATAAGAATGAGAAGTTTTACTCTATGGATGATATGTCAAGGTGCATTCTACTGACACATATAAATGATTAGACCAAATAAAAAATACCTTAAGAAAAGAAATTGTGATATATACACAATTGAATTCTCCTCAGTCAGAAAGAAAAATAAGATTATGGTATTTAGTGGTAAAGAGTTGTAACTGGAGAACATCATGCTAAGTGAAATAAGTCAAACCCAGAAAGTCAAGGATCAAATATTTTCTCTCAGATGTAAAAGATAGAGCAAAATAAATTAAAAGAGGAGCAAAGGGCAGGATATCGTAAAGGGAAGATCCATAATGTAGGATATGGGAAAGGGGAGAAAATGCAGAATGAATTCTTGAAAAATCCTGTTATGTACATATATAAATATACAACAGGGAATTTCACCCTTATGTATAAGTAAAAAGAACCAGTCAAGTATAAATAAATAGATGAAGTAAAAGAAGTCTATTGGGGTAGAGGAAAGAGAATGGGGGAGGAGAAAGAAAACAGAAAGTGAAGTCAAATTCCATGCATAAGTGATTTTGTCATGATGAATTCAATTAGTACGTATAACCATAAATCTCTAAAAAACAAACAACAACAATAAAACAAAAAAAAAAATAAAAATTTACTTGCCTTTATACTGACCTCCACTTGGAACACTGATGTGTCTATCTTAGTAATTACTGACCTTGGCACTTAACACAATCTTTTGCATGCAAGAAGTGCTTAAAAAAAAAAACAATTTTGAACAAGTTACAGATCAAAGCCAGACTTGCAGAATGATTTCAAACTGGAACCCCCAGCTTGGTAGGTATACATTCTTCTTATTGTAGACCAAACTTATTCTGTACTTCTAAGTGATCCTGAGCTTTTAGGTGTTTATCAACTGACTGTAGTTGTAGAAAATGGAATATTGTTGGACTAGAGCTCTAAGGAAAATGTAAAATGGAGAGGAATCTGTTTTATTGAAGTTGAAAGTTGAACAAAAGTGAGCATTAATGAAAGAAAAACTATTATATAAGTTTTGTGTGCTACCAAAACAAGTGGGACCATTATAGTGCAGCAGGGATCCTAAAATCAACATAAACCTGTCAGAATTTATTTGCAGAAGGGTATAAGAACATTGCTGTGAACATTCTGGCATGTACCTCCCAAGTGCTAGGGATTTCTAAGATGAGAATACTGAGTTGCAGTCCAACATACTTTCTAATTTACCACTCAGTGGTAGATTATTTCTGTGTTTATAATAACTTAGATTCCTTCAAAAGTGTTTATTGCTCTCCAAATCCACCAATGCTTAATATTATCTGTCATCTAAAATTTGCTGGGATGGTGCTAGTGGTATAATTTCTCATTTAATGTGTATTCATGTGACCTCTATAGATTTTCAGCATATTTTTCATGCATGTATTGGCATTTTGGGCTAAGTTTCTGTGAAGCATGTGTTCATTGTTTTCTATTTTTTATACTATTTTGTATTGATTTGTTGAGTTATTTGGTTACATTTTTTTAAAGTTCTTCAACTAATGACTTGTGATTTCTTTTTTATGATTTTTTTGGGCTGAGCAGAAATTCTTATTTTTGCTTTTCTAATATTTTGTTGAAGAAACATTCTTCATTCTGAGGTTATAAGATATTCTCTATATACTCTTGCACATTGTTAGCCACTTTATATTTATGCTGATATTCCATCTGGAATTAATTTTTGTGTATAACATAAGTTATGGATCAAATTTATTTTATTTGCCAATGGTATATTCAATTATCCTAGCATTATTAACAACTAGGTTCTGCAATGACATAGATATCACATATAATTTCAACATACACATATGTCTGTTTCCGGTTTATTTATTCTGTTTATTGTTTGTTAAGTGTAGGACAATTTAAATTCTGGAATATGGAGTATAGGTTAGAAAACTGAATCTGCTACTTAGTACATTTCTAAGTTGTCTAACTTCTTTATGCCTCAGATTTGTTATGCAAAGTAAATAAAATAGTGTCTTTGTCAAAAGGCTATTAGGTATCCTTCATAAAGGTCATATATGAAAATTGTATCATTATCATCATTATTACTGCTGTGACATTTTATCTTAGTTACTCTACCTCATTCTTATTCTCCATTATCATTTTAGCTATTCTTATCCTTTGGTCTTCCATGTGTATATTTGTGAATGATATTAATGGATTTTTGGAGTCAGACGCGCTACTGTTGCACCACGAGGTCCTAATATAATGGATTTTTGAAAAATGGTTTTTATTTTGTATGAATTACATATCTTAGGTTTGTCATTTTAGGAGAATCTCTTCTTTTGTTAGTGAGTTTTCTATTCATGGACTCTGTCTCTCTCTCCATTAACTTAGTTATGTACTATATTTGCATCTTGAATGTCCCCCAAAGACCCACCTGTGAAAAGCTAGGTCCCCAGGTTGGTGCTATTGGAAGGTAGTAGAGTCTTTAAGGGGTGGGTTGCTGTGGAGGGTTTTAGGTGTCCTTAATATGTGATTGTGCAAATTGTGTGACTCTGGTCCATCCCTTTCTTTTTCTCTTTTCTTCCTCCTACCTTCCTTTCTTCCTTCTGTTCTTTCCTTTTCTCCTTTGGCTCTCAGGCCATCAGCTGAGTAACTTTGCTATGCCACATGCTCCCTGTCAAGGTGTGTCGCTTTGCAAGGGCCCAGAAGCGAAGAGACCAATCAATCATGGACTGAAACCTTCTAAATTGTGAGCCCAAATAAACCTTTTCTAAGTTAATTATCTCAGGTATTTGTTATAGTAGTAGAAATCTGACTAGCACATTAGGTCTTTCAAAAATTTTTATTTTCTATGGAAAATGTCTTTGTCAAAAATGTATTAGGAACAGCATTTTCTTTTACTTTTTGTTTCTAGATTTGATCCTCCATTGCTTTCTACTTTGAGTCTTCTTCTGATTCAATTAATATAGTCTTCATTTTTATTTTATTTTATTTTCTTCTCTATTTTTCCTAATTATTTGCAGCTTACATTATATCTAATTCCATTTTCTTGTAATACTTTCCCTTAGCTTTTACATTTCTCTTTTGATCCCTTATAAATTTGGTTGATTTGAAAATTTTCAAAGTCATCTCAATGTCTATGAACATAAGATTTCCCCATATGTTATCTTTAGCCACCTTTCTTTTTCCTGATTTTTTTATTCATTCTTTTTTGGTTTTTTTTCTGTATATATTACTTACCACTTCCTCTTAGATCATGGTTCAGTCTTTATTTCTTCCTGGGTTTATAGTTTGTAGGTATTGCTTTTGTTTGTGGAGGGGTGAGGGTTGCTTAGAGAGAGAGAAACCAGAACTCTACCAGCCTGGAGGAATAATTCTTAATGGCATACAGTTCTGTTTGAGAGTACATTCTTTCAGCATTTTCTTCCTCCCAGCTCCCTGAGTTCAGCATTGCACAGCTGCTAATAATGTAGGGTCTCTCTCACTCCCTTTTGAATCAACAGACTGCCTTCTGTAAATAAAGCTTGTTTGTGGTGATCCACACTTCATACAATCTGGTGGAGGAAATTCTTGCTCTCAACCCATGCACATTGTTTCTGTTGTTCTAAAGAAGGAATTTCTGGATTTTATCCCTCAGAGGTTTATTTTTTACTACAGAGAGATGAAAGCTTTGTCTAAATCTGGAGGCTTATCTTTTATTTCTACCCTATGAGCATTTACTCATTCATACAGCAAATATTTCTGCATAAAATATGTCAAATACTTTGTTAGTTTCTAGGGAACATTTTTCAATATGAAGATTTATGGAATATGCCCTCAAAACACTTTCATTCTTGTGAATAGAGTCATGCACACATAAAAATGACAATACAATAAATTAATTATGATGATAGAATTATGCACAAGAAAAACTGAAAAATAAGAATGCCTAAGTCTGCCTGCGCGAGGCAGGAGACTTCAGTTAGTTCATAAAACAGGATATAGATTTTGCACTTTGACAAGGCATTGCACTCTGTGAAGAGGCAGCAGTGACTAAGGTCAGCATGACCTCTGTCCTTGTGAAGTTGAGAAGCTAGGTAGCTAAAAGAATGGAATGGCTTTTAACCTGGCAGATTAAGGATAAATAGTTTTCCACAAGAATGAAGAAGAAGGTTTAAGCAAAGGAAGGGAAGCTCAAGAAAGTAACACCAGTTTATGAAACTCCAGGGAGTCTTCCAGTGGTTCATAAAAGTCAAGAAGTGGTTTTGATGGAAAATGTTGCTAGACAGGCCATTTAAGAAAGTACATTGCATACTACTACAGGTGAGGGATTTTTATCAAGGGAATGACACCATTCGGATTAGTATGTTGGTTAAAAAATAAGCTCATAAATAAGCATGAAGGATTGATTGGAAGAGGTAAGAACAAGACTCAAGAGTTTGAACAATGTATTTATATCGAAAAACAAGGAATAAGAAAGTTCCGAGTTTAGAAGATGTAATAGGTTGGAGAGAAAGAGAAAGAACGAAAGGATTTTTTTAGCTCATCAGGTCTGTGAGATAAGAGAAGGATACAAATTTCTCTAAGGTGTCTGATTGCAACAAAAGGATAAATAGTGGTTGTTCACCAAACCAGAGGTTATGTCTTATAATATTTTATTTGGTGGTGAATATAATATTTATTGTGGGGTTTTAGGGTAACCTTACAAAACCCAGTCCAAAAAGTACATCTTTCTCAGGCTAAATGAGTCCTCATTTGTGTTTATTCTACCAATTTATTTTTCTGTTCTCTTTGCAGTCTGGCTTCCTCAGCTAAGTTCATAGTTTGTGTGTTTGTTTGTTTGTTTTTCCATTTGGTTTGACATCAGATTCTGCTTAATAGGGGTTTGGCATGAAATAATATCTGGCCCCAATTTTATTTACAATCTAGAGTCAAACTATTCGACTAACTTAATATGTTTGTCATATGTTCTATTCCAAGTTTCTAATTTAAAAAAATCACCTGATCACCACTGTTTGAATTAGTGGTTATCCCTGCAGTACATAGGTATGCACCTATCAACTGTGGATAGAGCAGTTTTTTTTTTTAAATGAGGAATACACCTTTGAGATGTAGAGCACATAACATTCCCAAAGGAAACATACATGGTCAAACATATTTTGTGGAAAAAAATAACCACTTTAAATTTTAGTATCTTGACTTTGAAAAGCCTTTACGCTATCAAAGTGGAAGGGAGTTTAGAACAGCTGTAAATTCCTTAGGACAGATTCCCAACAAAATGGTCTCTGGAATAAAAGTTTGCATGAAGAATTATTTGGGAATGCCCTTGGTATCAACAGTATATTGGTGGGGAGAGGCTCAAGGAAGGAAAATTGTACAACTGAAAGAGTTTAACTGAGATGTGTTTCCAAAATAGCTATTAGCCAATTTTAGGAAAGCTCAGAATCTGGAATAACTCTTCATAGTTTTTCAGCATTGATGGAATAATGAGAACAGCCTTTTTTCCCATATATTTCATGGTAATTGATTGTAGGTTTCCTAAGTTGAAGGATATGATCCTGGACAAGGCAGCTCCTTTTCAATGAATGTAATTCTTGAGCAGTATTCAGCAAAGACTACAACACTCCAAGTAGGAATGGATAGGTCCTCAGAAAGAGTAGCACATCACAGCATCTACTATGGATACATTATTGGAGTTGAAAGATTTGGTTTTGCTAACCAAGATCTTAAAGGTAGAATAGGGGAATATTAGAGGAACTAAGATTGAAATCATGGGTGGAGATAGTTTCAATTAAAGATATAGAAAGTAGAATGCCCTGGGAGCTACAATATTGAAGGAATAAAGGAACAGCAAATAAACACTGAGAAGGAACCAGGGAAGTAAATCACCAGGTGACTGCAGCTCCCAGACACTAGGTGCTATAATTTGAATGTGTACCTCAAAATTAATGTGTTACAAACTTAATCCCCAATGCAAGAGGATAGGAAGGTGGAACTTTGACAGGTGTTTCCATCATCAAGGTGAGGCCCTTGGGCCTGGATCAATTCTTTAATAAAAGGATTTCAGGAGGGCATTTATTCCTTTTACCTGTCTCCCTTTGACCATGTGGAAATATAGCATTCCTACCTTCTGGAGGACACATTATTCAAAGCACTTTCTTGGCAGCAGAGGGCAGCCTGTATAGACACCAAACCTGGTAGCACATTGATTGTGAACTTTGCTACTTTCAGAACTGTGAAAAGTTAATTTCTACTCATTATAAATTATTTAGTCTCAGGTATTATGTTATAGAAGTACAAATGAACTAAAATATGAAGTAGGAAAAAATAAAAAGCAAAAAAAAGAAAAACTAAGGAAGGAAACAAACTAGAACACTGTTTTCTTGATCGTGATTCTGTCCGCACATTTCTCTCACCTACACTGATACTGTTTCCTGAGGACATCCTCAAAGCACAGCCTTTAGATACTTGTTTATATCCAATACTTCCTTCTTATAACTATATATGAGGTTTTATTCTAAATTTGAATAGAAAACAAACCTTTGTTAGGTTCTAATTTTCCTAGGTTAGCAATTTTATTGATGATATTTTCAAAATTCATTTATAATAAACATTCGGTACTACTGAAATAAGTATATTTTAAAAATAAATTCTGCCCTGATATACATTGGCTTTCTCATTTCCCCAGTGCCAACATAAGAGGTGACTATAACTTTTATATCTATTTCAAAATACTACCTTTGATAGCTTGATGTGATAGATCATTTTTTTATTTAAATTCTGGCTTTCTCTCATACTCACTGAAATACTGGGTCTAATATCTAATCTTTATGGCCCTGATTCTTATGCTATAATCAGAAAGGTTAGTGTTAACATCTAACATTATTGTTGTATTAGATTAATGAAAAAAACAATGTGAAAATAATTGTGATAATATGCTAAATACTTTAAATATTAAGAAGTTGAAATATCCTTAATAATATCTACCATTCATCAAAAGTAAAAGGAAAACAGCATTTGAATATATACTATGGGTTAGGAACCATTCCTATTTCTTTAGAAATTGAATTGGCTAAAAGATCATTTTCTTAGTATAGGGATTATATAGTTACATAAAATCAAGTTAAGATAAAAAGATAAATCAATAAGGAATCATGTCACTGACTGTGGTGGCACATGCCTGTAATTCCAGGGAGTCTGGAGGCTGAAGTAGGAGGATCATAAGTTTGAGGGCACCCTAAGCAACTTAGCAAGACCCTGTCTCAAAATGAAATAAGTAGGGCTAAGGATGTCGTTCAATGGTAAAGTACTGTTAGTTCAATCCCCAGCAGCATGAAAGAAAAATGAGAGAGAAAGGAAACCATGTTTCATCAGAAATAAAATATAAAAAGCAATAAAAATCATATACTAGAAGTACTTTTAACATTGATATATGGCTAGGAAAGATTAATTGAGCAAAGGAAAACATGAAATGGTGTAAGAGGGAAATAGAAGGAATGAGACATTTCAATATTTGAAATGGTCAAGAATCACTTGGGAATGAAATAACAGTACAGATTCCTTGGCACCATTCCCTGATTCAGATATGGGGACAAAGAATCTGCATTTTAAACATGTATCTCAAGTAACTTTGATAGGGAAAGTATATATACCATCAATATATATTATTTTAGATCTTTTCGTGAAGTGGTCAATTCTTCTTTTCACTTTTTATATTCAGGAAATACTAACATAAAGGAAGTAATTAACTTTTAACAGGCCATGGATTTAGGTTAATGACTTCTCTGGTTAAAAGCACTCCACAGAAATATAGTGCTTAGTAATAGCTAAAAGAAACAAAAATACTTCTTTTTCTCTTATAATGTTTTCTTGGTTTGGTTTTTCTTATTTGTATATTTAAATTTTTGTTTTAAAGAAGAATGAAGGATAAAGTTTGTCTTTTATTTGTATAATAAGAAATTATGATGTAAAAGCTGAAGCTATTAAAGGACTTTGACAATAAAATAATGGGAAATAGTGCATAGATTCTGCATATAAGTGTTCTATATATGAATCTTACATGAATCTGAATAGTTGAGAAAGTCTGCATGGCTTTTCCTATGTTCATGTGAATCACTAGAGGGCAACATATACTGTACCTTTCACAATCACATATTGCAGTATTTGTACATACAGGGTAAATGCAGAGGCAAAACTGGTGCATTTCAGAAAGATGGAAGTTGAAACTATAAGTATTGCTGAGCTCATTGTTAATTTATTTATCTGCAAGAAACCATCAGTAATCTGTTACCTTAGAAAACCTGAGCAAAGTCTTCAGGTTGGTCTCTTAAAATTTGAAAAACCGAGTAGACATAGTCAATGTTCTTCAAAAATCATAAACCCAATCATACAGAATATAAAATGGAAGTAAAAAAATTGTCTTTTGTTCTTTTCTTTTTTAACCTTTCAAGCATATGCATAAGTTCCAGCGAAATCACTTTTTTCTGTCACTGATGTAGACTGGTTTGCTCTTCACCTTGTATTATAGGATCATCTCATCACTGCTGGGGTTTAAAAACAAGAATGAGGCTTCCAATGGAGAAGAAGCCAGTGGTTGAAAATCTGCTCAACTAAAATCAAGAGGGGACAGAGTGCTGTTCTGATTTTCATATTTGTTTTATTTAAATAATTTTTTTTTTTGTGGTACTGAGGTTTGAACCCTGGGCCTCGCACATATATGGCAAGCACTGTATCACTGAGTTACATTCCCAGCATTTTTATTTTTGTGTAGAGATAGAGTCTTGATAAGTTGCCCAGGCTGACCTCAAACTTGTGTTCATCCTGCCTTGGCCTCCAGAATAGCTGGGATCATAGTGGTGTACTACTGTCCCTGGCCAAAAATAATTTAATATCTAGACATTTTTATTGAATTTTTGTTTTACTTATGAAATGTTTTAAATCCATTTTGAGATAAAATTGATTATGGTAATGAATGAATAAATTTTAAGACATGAATACAATGTATCCATTTTTTGTCCCCAAAGGATCAAATGTCATTATCAACAACAGCAATAAGAATGAAAACCTGAGAAAGAGAACCAAGGTGGGGGAAAGGATACCAGATTTGGAGGCAGAGAATCTGAACATAGTAAAAACAGAATTGTACAATTTAAATATCAATTTTCTTCTAAAAGAAGCAAAACATATGTTTTAATTATTAATTTTACGTATATCCCAATTATGTAATTTCAAACACAGCAGATGGGTAGTTAAAATTGCCAATTTGTAAGACTTTACTCCATGCTTTATTATCTCATTTAATTCTCATAATTCATTCATAAAATGGGAATTATTGTCATATAATTTATGTGCGTAGTGGAGCTAAGACAAAAATCTAAGCATTGACTCCAGAGTCTGCAGTCTTAACTTCTGTTTTTTACTGCCTTCCATGAATAGGAAATATGTCAGTAAGATAGTAATAAACATTCAGCCATCTCTGTCAAAAGATGGGCATAAAAGCTTCACCTTCATTCAGAATTGTTAATTCTCTTTGTTTTCTTTACTAAAATTCTGGGGCTGGGGGTATTCACCTGTGGTAGAGCACTAGTCTAGCACATTTTTCATGTCCTCATTTTAAAAATAATTTTTCCCTCTTGTTCCTAAATTTAATATAATAAGTGATAATGCCTCATTTAATAACTTTTATGGTACATTTTAATTATTAAAAATAATTTCAGATTTGTATCATTTAATTCAGGTATTCCTTTGTGATCATGCAGGTGATCCAGTAGAGCTCTTTTTCTTATTCCAAGTATTTAACTTTCAAAAATGCATTTAATCTTTTAAATTAAGTTCAAAAATAAATAAAATCTAACTTTGAGGAGATTTATACTAAATAAAACAATCACAGCATAAACACTAAGTGTCCCTGAGTACCTGTGGCACAAGCAATTTATCACCACAGTCATTCAAATCTACATCTTCTGTTTTTCAAAGGGGTTGAAGTCATGTTCCTATATTTTAAAACTTTTTTTCTCATATTAAACAGTTTTTAATGATTAAACATGCATTTTTATTTCTCAGTAAAGATATGTATTTTAGAGAAGTTGTAAATGAATGAAATAAAAATATAAGGTATTAAAATAATAAGAAAGGGTAAAATGTAAAACTTGAAAATTGTCATTTTTATAAGATGATATTAAAAGTAAAATTATGTTTGAAAGATAAAGAGGACAAGGTGAATTTATCAATTTAGTTGAGAAAAATGTTTGTCTTTAAAGAAGAAATGAAAACTAATAACCTAATTAGAAAGCATAAAATTAAGACATACATGACAATATACAGTAATAAATTTCAAATTTCTTAATCACTTAAAACTTTTAATACTACAAGTGTTTTCAAGCTCTGCTATGCAGAATCCACCAATTTTTAACTTTCTTGAAATGGAATAGTCCTTGAATTATTTCTTATACCACTAGGGTGCCATTCAGTAAATTGCTTCTTCATAAGCACTAAATTGCACGCTAATGTCTTGAGAAAGAAAGTCATCTACTCCCTAGGATTATAAATGTTATCTCATTAGTTCTAAAAACACACCTATGAGGATGGGAAATGGAAATGGAAACTATTTCTATTATTTCTATTATTGAGACACTGAAGATAGAACATGAGAATTTTCAATATGCCTAATTCCAGAGCTCCCAATATCAAATCTAATGTTTGAACTACTAAATATGGAATTACAATTCAGTTATCTGTATACCCAAGTTTGGAAAAAAATGTTATAGGTGCTATGGGAAATTTCTGACTTCTTTCACATTTATTGAATTTTTATGGCAAAGATTATTTTTTAGTAATGTTGTTGGACAAATATTTAAAAAAATAGTAAATGGATAAAATGAGACAGCATCATATTAAAATAAAAAGAGTAGATAGATGGGTAAAATTTAAATGTTCACATTTTTGGCAAGGTAATATTCTGTCTGAAATAAAACATAATGACAAATGAAGTGGAGAAGAACATATTATGACTTTGGACAAGCGCAGTTTGAAGTCATGCTTTCCATGTTTGCAATTTACTACTTTCTGGATGTATTAATTTTCTCCAACTTCACTAATAAGTGATTTTAGATTTTTTGTTCACAGTTTGATGGCTCAATCCTATTTACTGCCTTCATACTTTTGGTTAGATGGATGGTATGAAGGCAAATAAATCCTTGAAGCATGATTCTTCAGATAGTCCAATGTTTCCAGGGGAACTTTCCCAATGCTCTTGTGGAAGCAGGGTTAAAACCAAGAGCCATGCTAAAATCTGGGCATTTTTGATGTAGAGCCTTCTGTTGACTCATAACCCTGGTTTCTGTAGACATTCTTCTCTTCTGTCAAGGTCAGTATTTTAAAGTAAAGTAATTTCACACCATTTTCTCCAAAGTCTTCCAGTTCTTTACATTTACATATATAGTTAATTTTTGCATTTCTGTATTTTCTTCCTTCTCAGTGTCTGGTTGTTCTCCCAGCTCTTAGAACCTTGTTTCTCACCAACCCATTTAACATGTCTTGAACTTTAAAGACCAGGATCCAGATGCTCAATCTCTCTTCAACCAGGTGATGATTAAGCCATTCCCGAAACACTTGTGTGTACACACAATGTGGCCAGGACTGTTCAGTTCATCTCTACACATTACCAATATCTAAGTATTCATGAAATCCAAACTTCTACTACTTGTTGCCCCAGAACTGTGTGTGGCCACTTGACAAGTGAACAGGACATATGGGGCTACTTCTAGTCTGCCAGATTTAAAGTACATTTTAGTCTTTTGGCTGTATTTCATTCTGTAACGTTATCCGTGAAGTCTCTAAAGGACTTATTTCTGCAATTATAACCATATCCCAGAAGTCAAGTTATGTATTTCATGTTTATAGTGTATTTATTTTTTATATTACTTGCCTTGTTGATTTAAAAATAATAAAGCTGATTTTACTCTAGTGGAAAAAAGAAACCTGTTTGAAGAAATGACTGTGTTCCACATTTTTGTTGGCATATACACTTTTCACTTACCAAACCCTTTATCTGAAAAAATATACTAGCAATTTCAAAGAGAAATTTCAAATGATTAAATTAGTAGAATAAAAAAACATGCTCAGGAAAAAATCCTTAATTTTTTTGGAGAAATAAATTCATACTCAGGCTTCCTAGTACTTTTTCCCTTGAGACCTGAAAATAAGTGAATATGGCCATGTTAGTTGTAATACTCATTCCTTTACATAGATGATCTATAACATTCTTATCATCTCCAGCTAAAGATGACCTTATGCTACTCACGTATTTTCAGTGATTGATAGTTCCATATATGTCAACATTTTCTGCAGTATTCTTTCTATGACTTTACTAGATCTTTGCAATTCTTTGGCAGTCTGGACTTTCTCTTTTTTACAATCAATGGAAAGAAAGGTGCTGTTATTCCATATACTAGTTTTACTTTGCTTAAGCTGCTGAATGGCTCTGGAATGTAGGGTACATGAAAGGGGTTTAAGAAAATACCTAACTATTTAGAATCCTACCTAAATACATTTAGAGAATAAATGTCTTAGTCCAGTCTAGCTGCTATAACACAATACCTTTGACTGAGTAATTTATAAATGATGGAATTTTGCTGCTTACACTTTTGGAAGCTGAAATCCAAGATCAGGTATCAGTAGTGAGGGCTTCCTCTATTTCAGAGATGATGTCTCTTACTGTGCCTTCCTAGAAAGGAAAGGGCAAGGAAATCCTGTAACTTATTTTATAAGGTTACGATATCCATTCGTCTATGGGATAAATAGCATTTATCTCTTTCCCAATCACTAAAATATATGCCCCTACCTCTTAACACTATCAAAATGGGGATTGGGTTTCAACATGAATTTTGGAGAGGCACAAACATTCAAACCATGGAAGTGATCTTTATGGTTGAATGACACTTTACTAACATCCTAAGTCATCCACATTGGAGAAAGAGCTCTGGGATAATCCTAACCTGATAATCAACAAATGTCTACTTAGAAATTATTCATGAAGTCAGAATTTTATTAAATTTGACCAGACTAAGCTACCATGAATTTGTTATTTTTCTCTTTTCAATAGCAGGTCTTTTCTTCAGAAATACTTAATGGAATTCTATCACAACACAAACTCCCTTTGAGGAAAACATGACTCTATCCTGGTAGAAATGATGCCTTTGAAGTCAGAAAAATTCAAGCTCAGGTTCCAACACTGATTTTTATGAAAATACTTGCAAAGTGAATTTGAATTACCTTACTATCTTTAATATGTTTTGTTTGTCCAAACCCAGATTGGTTTCTCTTCTGTTCTGTTTCAGTAAGATCACCTGGTTCAGGTTGGGGTCAGCTAAAGAGGCTGAGGGCAGAAGAGACAGAGTGGTATGTTTACCTGTTCCCCAACTTTCTCCTTGATGGCCCTGCCTAAGGTTGAAGGTCCTGTCCCCATGGTGGCCTCTTTCTTCCTTTCTTTAGTTAAAGTTCTCAAGGTGTTTGGATAGTCCCCCACAAAAACCTCCTGCAGGTGGAAGTGGCTGAGACTTTCTGTAATAGGTAGCTCAGGGGGCTTCAGCATCCCTGTTTGGTTTTTCTTTTTCTTGCCAACACATCTGCAAATTACCCCTTTAAAAACTCTCTTTGGTTGTTCTTTTAGGCCATGTCTTGACTGCAAAAGACAAGAGGACAGGGAGTGCTTTCAGACTACACTTCAAGTCTGACTCATGTAATAAAAGGGGTAACAGGAGGGAAGAAGAAATGGTTAGAAAGTCTTAATCTGGGGTGCCATCAAAAGAAAGTTTTGTTAAGACCACTGGATAGTCCTGGGATGACTGTTCCTTGTGAGAGAATTCCTATCTTCTGTAGTTATGGACCTCTACTAATACTTTTCACCATATTCAGTTATTGACTGGGAGGAAGCAGGGGGAGCAGTGAACAATCAGTGCAAACATGATGGTAAGTCTGTTGGGACTTAGTAATCAATGCTTCTACCCACAACATAAGTTTTGAGTGGTTTATTTGCATAGCTCAAAATTATCATAATTTTTATGTGTAGAAACAAAATATATTATTTAAAAATGAGAAATTATGTTTTAAATACCTTTGCTTCTCCTAATATGATAAATTCTCTGTGGGTGGGATACATAGCATATACCTCTTTCCCAATCATTTAAATATAGGTGCTTTAAAAATATTTGAGATTAAGTCTACATACATGGCCCAAGTTCAAATCAAGAGGGGAAAGTTTATCCAAATATCTTAAGAGCTGAGTGGTAGGGAAAAAAAATGACTGAAAGGAGACCTAACCTTACATAGAAAAATAAAGACTCTTTTTGACAAATTTGAGATTTGTCAAAATATAATTTTCAAAAGAATAAAATCATAATTGAGATGCAAATGTAAAAGGAAAGCATGTCAAAGGTGTCATTCAATCCATTAATAAATAACAGTAGAAACCAGTAAGATGTTATAACTGGTTTAAAAGATAACAGAAAGACTTGTATATTTATAAATGGAAAGAATTGCTGAGCTAGATTTAGCACTGGCTAATATCAAAAGACTGATAAATTTTAGGACTTACATATTTCCGACAGAGATTATTATGCATATTTGTCAGACAAAAATCTATAAATTAAGAAGTAATTTTAATATCTAGGACTTTTGATAATGAGTAAAATAGTAAAAAAAAAAAAAAAACCAAAAAAAACAACAAAAAAAAACAACTCAATACATTCCCCTAGAAAACTTTTGGATGGCTGTGGCTCTCATATTTCTTCTAAAGGAAATATTTCCTACCCTTTTTGCCTTAATTTAAAACTTTACAGAAATTTTGTCATGTTTAAACTAAATATATTACAACTAAAAGTATTACATTGATGCAATAAAGAAATCCTGCTAGCCCATTTGGTTTTAGTCATCTCAAATATTTCTTTATAATCACATTTAATAAATTTCACAAAGGCGGTGATCCTTGGACAACTGCTTATTTGCTACATTCTCCAGGATGAAATATATCTGGAAATCTCTCTTTTGGGGGAAGAATTGTAATGTAGCCGTTAGATGCTTGGTTTTTATAAAAATAATTGTGAAAAGTAGAGAAACTTAAAAGTTAGTTAATGCACAATCTCTTGCCTTTATTAGTATATGACCTTGAGCAGAATATTATCTTCTCAACCTCTGAAATGGCTTATCAACAGTGCTATAATAATTGATTAAATAATACATAAAAGTATATATGAAATTTATAAACATGTTTTTGACATAAACAGTGAGCAAGAAATGTTATGAAATAAAATTAACTTTCATGATGAGCCCAGTTTGAAGTTTTGCCTATGCTTATAGTACATAATAAAAATATGCATGGTCCAGGATGCAGTTTTTCAAAATCCATTTTTAAAATCTAAGTTTAATATTTTTGAAGACATATCATTTGAATGTCTAGTATATCTTGTGCAAATAGTTGTCAACTACAAAAAGCATAATAGTCAAGCAATTTTCTCCAATAAGAACCCACTAGCCTTGAGAAATGGTTAGAAAATTATTTTAGAGTGGTTACGGCATTTTGGTACACCAGTTAGACTATAGAGGATGATGTGTTATTTACAGTCATCTTTACCTTTATTTGGGAGATTCAGAATAATATAATGTTTTGAACCAGAGAGGAGAAATAAGCTTGTAAATGTGAAAAATGTGAACATAACCCATATAACATGGGAAAATAGGGATCAAGTCACAAAGCCTGCAACTATACCTTATATATATATTTTAGAGTATGATTATGTTGAATATTTTCTGTTAGATGACTTAATGGTTTATTTTTAATTGGTATCATATAGTTCACATTACTGAAGGAACACACACATTGTAGAAAGTATAGTACATATACAATTATGTGGATTGTAAAATATACGTTTGATGTATATTTTAGATTTTTGCTGACAGGAATAGTTGGGCATGATGAGTTTATTGCTTTAACTGCATGGTATGTTACATGGTTCAAATTCCATAAAGTCCTGAGTTGAATAGTAATCCTCGTTTCATCTATTCTCTCTCACTATCTCCTAGCTCTCTTATTGTTGACCAGGTGACTTAATACAGTTTGTAGGAGTTGTTGCCTTGACAAGTAGGTTCTTCAGTGACCCAGGCTGATTACATTATGTCTTGAATCATGTGTTCATTGCCTTGCATACATTTGATATATACAGATATATGCATGTGTATGTATATATGTTACGTGTATGCGAGTATGTATTTCCTTACACACATACATATATACACATTCCATCTGAATATACATTTATAACTTTACCATATATTTATAGTAAACTATTGAGTATAAAATGGCATTTCTTAATGGTTTTTAATATGCATTTCTCTGATTACTGATAAAGGTGAGTACATTTTTTGTGTATTTAATGTACTTGTATTTCTTTTGTGTCATATCTTTTTATGTACTTTTAATATCTCCTATCAAATTATTTATTTTTTTCATTTATAAAAATTATTGATATAAATCTTTGCAGAATTGATATACTATAATTATATTTTTTCTATTTGTGGCCTTACCTCTAACTTTCATTGAGGTACTTTTACATCATGAATAATCGGTAAGGGCAATAGTGGTTAGAAAAAGGTAAAAATGGTTATTTTGAGGTGAAAAAAATCTTAAATAATACAATGGTCTATAGATATCTAAAATTTAACCCTGCAGCGTAAAATTTGGTTCTTTTCTTTTTAATTTCTTTTGAGAAGGGAAATCATAAGTGTAATTTTTTTCGGACACTGATAATTAGATACTACTTTTAGTAAAGACATTTTCTTGAATTTAAAATATTCAAATTTGTCAATTGGGACTTTGTGGTCACTATAAACCCAATTTCATAAAACATGTCATCATATATTGATTGCCCTTTATAAAATTTTAAGGTCTTATGTTTAAGGTTTGAATGCACTTATAATCATTACTTTTTAAAGGTAGGATATGGGTATTCAAACATTTTTTACACAAAAATAACCAATTTCCCCATCATCTTCATCAAATAGTTCATTCTTTCACAGTGATATGTAAGGCCAGATTCGTCATATATCATGTCTATATATGCAGGTTTATTTCTGCTCACTTAATTTTTTTATCATTAATGTGTCTTTTCATTTGGCATTGCCATATTGTCTTAAATACTATAGTTAACATTATAAGAGTTGAAACATTTTAGAAAAAGTATTCTATTTTTGTTCTGTTGTTAATACACACACACCTTGTGATCACTGTTCTTTTTGTGTACACCTTGTACTCAATTTACTGATTTACACAGAGGAAAAAAATAGATTATAGGAACTTTGACTCGGAAGATATTGATTATATGGTTCACTTTTGGGAGAACTACATGTTCATGATATTAAAACTTCCTATTCAATATCCTAGTATCACTATATTTTCTTTATAGTCAAACAATAAAGTTTTATGACTTGTTCCATAAAAGAGTTACACATCATTTTTTAGATGTATCTCTTGATACTTTGTATTTTATTTCAATATTAAGAATGATTTACCTTGCAGATAATCATACCATCTGCAAATAATGGAAATTCTATTTCTGGCAATCCATGTAAGTGGATATCCATGAGCATGTGAATGAGTCCAGCATTTTTCATCTCACTGTAAGACGATGGGTCTTGCAGTACAGTAACTACTGAATAGAAACAGTCAATGGGAAATTTTACTATTTACAGAACAAAACATTTCTACTGTGCTATAATAAGGAAGAGTTCTAAGTCTTACAACTTTAACTAATTATTGTCAAAAATTCCTCAAGCTGGGCATAATTATTATTACCTAATATTTAACAGATGAGGAAAATGAAGCAAAGAAAGTTTGTCACATTGTTTCAAGGTCATTCATTTAGCAAATGGAAGAATCAGAGTTTAACCTCAGAGCATCTGATACTAAGTCCATTATATAATAATGATTCCACTTGTACTTTATCTTAAAGGAAAAATTTTACTGTTATCTGTATTATATATGTTATACATATAATTTATTAAGCCAAGCATGTTTCCTTGTGTTTCAAATTAATAATTTCACTTTAATATTGAATAAGATAAGTCTCTTGAGCTAACTATATATTTTTCTTATTTACTTGTGAATTACATTAATAAATCTCATTAAATATCTGGATATTTCTGGAGTAGACATTGAATGGTCATAATAATTTATAAACATTGCTGGGTTCAGTTTGCTAATTTTTATAAAAAATTAAAAATATCTGTTTATATGTAAACTTTGAGTCTAATTTTCCTTTTTCATGTTCTTAGATGAAATTACACTAGATTAATTATATGATATGGAGCATCTCATTGTTTCTATTCTGTTGAAAACTATATAAAAGTTTTGAATTATTTACTCCTTAAATATTTGATAAAATTTCCCTATAAAGCCATCTTGGCCAACTATTTTCCTTGCAGAAAAACTGGGAAAACAGATTCAGTTACTTTAATTATCCTTTGAACACTTGGTTTCTAATATTATTTGGGAAAATTTCATTTTTTAGATATATGAAATTTCTTTACCTTTTAAAATAACCTAAGTTACTTAGCATGTTTCTTTATTTTCTGCTTATTCTTACCATATAAATTTATTTTCCTTCTTTCAATATTTATGTCTGTTCTCCTTTTTTGCAAATTTACTATGACTGTTTTACTAATTTGTTCAATGAAATCACTTGCCTTTTTGATATTTTTAATTTTATTTTTATTCTCTAAATTTTGATTCTATAATTAGTTCAATTTTTAGTATAATATTTTTTTCTCTTCCATTTTGCTTTTTTCTTATTTATCCAACTTTATCTCTTTGTATATTTAGACATATTTTAAGCCTTTCTTTCCTATAGCAAATATTTAAGCCTATAAATTTTCTTTTTATCACTTTAGAAATATCCATGTGCTTCAACAGATGGCACTTATATTCTTCATTTCTCTTATCTAATACTCAGAATTGCTTGTTACATCAATGCATGGTATAAAATTATCATTTTAGATTTAAGTTTATTTTATATTGCTTTATTTACAGATTTTCAAAAGAAATTTGTTGCCAATATATTCAAAGCCAAAAAATAGGACCAGTACCTGTTTTCTCCTTTTTGTTTATCAAGTTTAGGTAGATGTCTAGTAAGGTCTTTCACACCATGCGCAGGCCCTGGGTTTTCTCTTTTAACCCTCAATTAGTAGCCATTATTGAAGAAGAGTCAATTATATTCGGTGGCATCTTAAACAAGCAGGGTCAAAGATGGCTTTTTTGCTTTCTTATTTCTCTGCAGTATTTTTCCTCACTTAATTTATCCTATTTACAATTTCCTTTGTTCCATATCAGAAGTGTAAAATGTTATTTAACATAATGCCCCAAGATAATATGGGGAAATACTGAATGATGTACACACACACTCACATCACACACTCAGACAGGCACACAGACACACACACACATACACACACACACATACACACATATATAAAAATATACATATAACATATATATAACTACAGAACTTCACTTAGATTTTAATATTTTAATACTCATTCTAGAACCCTAAGAAGGAATACTTTTGATATCTTTTGATTTAAGTACACTTTTACCTTAGAGCAGAATACCTTTATCTGTAATGTATGTTCTAAATCAGTTAAAATGAATAGAAATAATTGTCATAATCAGAATAATTTGCTTAGTCCTCTAGTTGCAAACTAGTATCACTAATAGTCCAAATGCCTGGATGGTCAAAAAAAGAAAAAAGTACTTAACTTCCACTCTAGCCATAAAGATGAGCCTGAGTATTTTAGTGAGATTTTTTTTTTTTGCTGCTGTGACTAAAAGACCTGACAAGAACAATTTTAGAGGAGAAAAAGTTTAATTGGGGGCTCACGGTTTCCTGTCTACAGACAGCTGGCTTCATTCCTTTGGGCTCCCGGTGAGGAAGAACATCATGGCAAAGAATATGGCTGGGTGGAGTGAAGCAGCTCACATGATGACCAGAAAGCAGAAAGAGAGATGGCTCCCAATGACCTCCTCCATTCACACCCTAATGGCCTTCAGTTATTAGTTAATCCCATCAGGGGATTAATTAAGTGGTTAAGACTCCCACAACTCAAGTCATTTCTCTAAACCTTCTTGCATTGTCTCACACATGGGCTATTGAGAGTTTTTATGGTGTATGTTGATAACAAGGATATTTATAACAGTGAAAGGAAGGTTGCTAATAATGATAACAGTATTTTTGATAATAACTTTACTAAAAGGCATGATATCTCATTTTGTCTTTAATTTACATTTCTCTAATGATTAGTGATGTAAACATTTTTCTCATATATATATTGGTTGTTTGTATATCTTCTTTTAATAAGTGTCTACTTTAATCTTTTGCCCATTGTTTAAACAAATTCTTTCCTTACTAAATTGAGTTGATTTGGATACTTAAATATTTCTTTCAAAAACATGAAAAATAATAAATGTTCTAATGATGTGGAGAAAAGGGAATTTTGCACACTATTGGTGGGAATGTAAAATAGTGCAGCCTTGTGGAAAAGAGTATGTTGTTTCCTCAAATTAAAACTGGATCTACTATGTGACCCAGTATTCCCACAATTGGTAATGAATCCAAAGAAAATGAAATTAGTATGTCAAAGCGATAGCTGAGCTCACATGTTTATTACATTATTCACAATAGCAAAAACACAGAATCTACTTAAGTGTACATCAGTGAATGAGTATATTTCAAAAATACCGTATGTATACACACAATATATAAAAAGAAGGAAATCTTGTCATTGCAGAAAATATGAATGAATATAGAGCTAATTTTAAGCAAAATAAACCAGGAACAAAAAACAAACAAACAAACAAAACCCCAAAATTACATCATCTCACTTATATGTGGAATCTCAAAAAGTTAAATTTACAAAAATAGAAAGTAGAATGGTGGTTACCACAGGCTGGTGGTAAAGGACACTTGAGGGATGTTGGAAAGGTCCTGGTAATCACCATTCTACACTCTATTTTTTATACATTGAATTTTTGAGTTCTACATGTAATCTTATACAGTATTTCAATTGAAAAGGAGGAATAATTTCAAGAAATCTATTGTACATCGTGATGACTACATGTAATAATATACACTTGAAAGTTGTTGGAAGTAGGTAAAAAATAATTATGTCAGGATAAAAAGAATAAAATAAAGCTGTTCTTGCAAATGAAAATTTGCTTTGGAAAAAGATTTCAAATGATAACTTAGGCAAAACTAAAGCATTATTGTAAATTTTAGTAGAATAATAATTGAGGAGTTCAGAAAACAGATTGCTTTAGTAAGGGTTATTATCTATATCAAGATTTCAGAGGTAAGCAAAATTCTTAAGGAGTTCAGAACATGCCACCCCAAATTATACCACTGTGGCATATTGACAAAAATGAAAATCAGAAAGTATAAGAAATACATTTTGATTCCCCTTCTTTTTCTTAAAACAGGAAATAAAATTTGTACCTGAGAGCTGCCCTTCTTATACCTGGGAAAAAGAAACATTCATATCATCAAGAACAGAAATTCTAGACCCAATGATTTCTGTAAAGAGAATTCATTAAAACAATTCTTGTTTTCCAAGGTTTCCTTTCTTTGTTCAACTTAGGACAAAAGAATTTAGTTTTTTTTTTTCAGTTCTTTGGGTCTTCATTTCCTATGGGGGCTTCCAAATAAATTTAAAAAATCTGTATTCATTCCTCTTATCAATCAGTTTATACCTAATTACCCTCAAGCCCAGCTGGAGACTGTAAAGGATAAAGGATAAAGTATCTCCTGCCCTAAGGTTTCTCTTAATCAGCTTTAGATTTTTTATTGAAGAAAGCAAGTGGTGGTGGTGGGGCAGTGGAGAGACACTGATATCCTTGGTGATCATGGGTATGGTGATGGCTTTTTAGATATACCACCAAAGTCATGATCCATGAAAAAAATATTTAAGATTCTGGACATCATTATAAATGAAAACTGCTGCTCTGTGAAAGACAATGTCAAGAAGACAAGCTGCAGACTAGAAGAAAATGTTTGCAAAAGAGATATCTGATGGACCAGTAAAATAAATAAAAAATTATTAAAACTCTACAATAAGAAAAGGAAAAACTCAATTTTTAAAAATGGGCCAAAGATCTTAACAGACAGTTCACAGAGAAGATATACAGACTGATAATAAGCATATGAAAAACATCCTCTATATGACGTCATTATACTGATAGGTATGTGTCTTTATATATTTGTTCAAATCCATAGAATGTTCAATGCAGGGCTGGGGCTGTGGCTCAGAGGTAGAGTGCTCGCCTGGCATGTGCGAGGTCCTGGGTTAGATCCTCAGCACCATATAAAAATAAATAAAATAAAGATATTTTATTTTAAAAAAAGAATGTACAATGCAAAGACTTTTGGGCATTATGATATGTCAGTTTAGGTTCTTTGTGACAAATGTACCACTCATTTGTGTGGGTAGGGGAGTATTAATAATTTGGGAGACTGTAAATGGGTTGGAATGGGGAGATACATGGGACTTTCTTATATCAGATTCTCAATTTTGCTGTGAACCTAAAACTCCTTTTAAAAAAAATCAAAGTCCTTAAATATGACAACAACAATAAAAAGCAAAAAAATAAAAAGACCCTCACATATACACATATACATATTCTTATCATCTCATTTTTACATGTAACCTATAGGGAAGGGAGAGCTGGGGAAAGAGGATTAGGAACTGAATAATTTGTTAATTCACAATATTACCATTCCAAGATACTACAGTGTCTTATAGAAATTTTGCTTACTTGTATCATTTATGCATGGGATACATTTGCATATACTTTAATTTCAGAGCAGCATAGTTATCTATAATTATCTTATTTTGTTTTAC
Organism: Ictidomys tridecemlineatus; assembly: GCF_052094955.1. Taxonomy (NCBI): domain Eukaryota; kingdom Metazoa; phylum Chordata; class Mammalia; order Rodentia; family Sciuridae; genus Ictidomys; species Ictidomys tridecemlineatus. Next base: position 49,520,255 of record NC_135485.1, on the reverse strand, counting down.
AATTTCATTATACGGCCAATGGATTCATGATTTGGGACTTTGTTCTGATATTTATCAAGACTCTTCCATAGACTTTGTATGAACTACTCAATTTATTTTTCTAATGCAATCTGTGAAAAATACAATAAAGTGTAAGGGAGGGGTGTGAGAACGAAAGGCAGATGGCATGAATGATGTCTCATTTTTCTGACAAAGACTATAACAAGGATGGAAAATGATACACTGTGAATCCATTGCAGTGACAAAGATTGTAATGAGAATTGGTCTGAACATAACCGACTGCATTCTCATTACACTCTGCAGATTGTAATCTTCTCATCCTCCTCAGAGGCAGCACCCATCCTCCACTGACTGATGAGTCTTCCGTATAGCTGTACTTCAATTTGCTTTAAAAATATTTTTTATATAAATGGGCCATTAGGAAAAGCAAGTAATAAAAAATTCAAAATTGAGGCTGGAGCTCTCATTCCAAAGACTGGTAAAAAAGAGAGATTTTATTTGCTGATGTAAAATGATATTAGTTGGCACTTTAATAAATGGCAGTATTTCAATCAAAACCTCTCTTTTTACTCTGGCAAATAAAACCTGATGAGTGTAATGTTTTAGCAGAAGATGTGGGTAGCACGTTGAATAATACAAGGAAGAAGTTTATAAAGAGTGAGAATCCTGTAGGTTTTCTTTAAATATGTTGGGATGATTTATTTTCATAACAATACACGAAAAGTATCTAGTGATAACTGCAAAATTTTCAATGAAATTGTAACTGATAACTTTTAAACGTTTTATAACTGATTCAAATAATGACCTGCATACTAATAAAGACCAGAAGTTAATTTTAGAATAAATGGAAATCATGGTAAAGTTATTTTCTATAAAAAGACCTGGTGCTGAGAATGTTATTGCAGAATGCTAACAAATTGTGAAACATACTGTTGATGTTTTTAAAAAATAAAACAACAATGAAGACAATAACTTCTTTAACTAAAAATATATTAAATTACTGCAAGCATTACTAAGCTAGAAAGAAAGTCTTTATACATTATCCAGTATTTTTCTAATGATCCAAACCCATCAGTCAATGAAATAAAGGAAATAGTATTGGAACTATAGTCACAAAAATAGCCTTACCTTAGCTTAGCATGGTGGTGAATGCCTGTAATCCCAGGCGTTCAGGAGGCTGAGGCAGGAAGATTGCCAATCCAAAGCCAGTCTCAGCAAAAGTGAGATGCTAATCAACTCAGTGAAACCTGGTCTCTAAATAAAAAATACAAAATAGAGCTGGGAATGTCACACAGTTGTCACAGTTGTGGAGAGCCCCTGAGTTCGTTCCCTGGTACCCCCTCCCAATAGCATTACTTCAAAGAAGTATTTTTAATCCAACAAATCAAAGAGAATAAACTAGAATAGAACAAACAAGAATTTAGACAGTTTTTCACATATTCATAGTGATTAATATCTTTCCTTTGTAATAACAATTTAACTATAATACAAATGATTTATTCACAATAGTAACAAAATTGTAAAATCCCTAAAAAAAGATAACAACCTATTTACAAATGATTATAAGCTGTCACTGAGGACACAACATAAGACTCAAAGGACAAGAGAGACATACTGTCTTCCAAGTAAAAGTTTGATTAATATTTTAATAGAATATCAGAAACTAGGCAAATTATTTTTGTACTTCACATGGTAGAAGTATTTAGAAAGTAGCTAATAAAGTTTTAGAGACCACCTACTATTATGGATATGAAACTGTACTCTCAATTACCAGGACTAAAATGGGAAGTTACTGAGTATGGGAATAAACAGACTGATAAACAAATTAGATCTGAATGTAGACTGTGCATATATGAATAATTGGCATATCATAAAACTTATGTTCAAAGCTGTGGAAATATAATTAGCTATTCAATAAATTGTTTTAATTCAATTTGATATTCATGTGGAGAATATAATAAAATATTCATCTTACACTAATTATAATACATTTCAAATCTATGTTCAGTCTAAAGATGATATCCAAAATGATGATTGAGCTAGAATTAAGTATAACAGCAGACATTTTATAAGCAGGTCAGATATTAAAGCTGAAACACCTCTGTCTGGCAAAAGATACTTTTACTGAAAGGACAAACATTGGAAAAAATACAAAATCATGACATCACATTCTTCACCTAGAAATTTAACATTAGCTTAAAAGATTGCTAATCATGTTGGTGAGGATGTATGGAAGAAATATAATATTAGACATTTAGTAAAAAAAACCTGTATATTAATATTTTTAAGAGACTTAGGAGAGAAAATCACAGAAATGTATTCTTCCTTAAAAGTGTAGGTACTTGATTAATCAGCTATCATTTAACTATACTAAAGAAGAATTAGACTTTTAACCTGGACCAGCCTCTATGCAGTGATGATTGTCCCAGACATGCATTGGTTCTAGATCTTTCATAGAAAACGATTTCGGGCATGTTTCTTCATAGCCTTAAAATTGAAGCATATGATCCTTTATTTGGCAAATAACTTAAAATATCTACTCAAGAGGTAATTTTACCAGAGAATAAACCCTCAAATTTACTTACAGCTAATACTAAAGCATGCTTGTTTTGGTTTGAATGTGTCCTCTCAAAATTTGCCTGCTACCAGTAAGGCCTTGAAGAGGTGATTAGGTCGTGAAGTCTCCTTGCTCATGAATGAAATTGAGGACTTTATAAAAGTCGCTTCACCCAATCATTGACTGGCTTGCCCTTCCTCTCTCTACCATGTGAGAACACATCATTCCCTGAGATTTGTCATAACCCACGGAGAAAGCTCTTACCAGACAACTGAGCCTGCCAGCACCTGGTTCTTGGATTTCCAACTTCCAGAAATATAAGATAGTATGTTTCTATGCTTTATAAATTAACTAGTTGCAGGTATGTGATGCTCTATTCTTTGTTCCCATCCTTCCTGAGGATAAAAATCCAGTGAATCTCCTTATCAGTTCAGTCTACTGTGACTGATTTTTACCATAGGACTACTAAGACATGAAACCAAGCAATGCAGGAAATATTGGTGACTGGTGGGAATTCTCTGGATCAGATCTTTTTTAGATATGTGTGAAAGAACTGATTGAATCAGCTTAATTCATTTTTTAAAAAAAATTTAGAAATGAATCAATTAGATTGAAGAAAGTCATATTAACATCTATAAATTTTTAGAGCATGATATCCCCAGAGTACAAAAGAAAGCATAAATGATTTTTTTTCTCTTTTCCTACTTTCATATGAGTTGATTTATCAAAGTGATTATTGAAGAAACCCAATATGAAGTAAAAGGTATCCTGCAGATTTTGGAGAAGAAATTCCACAGTGAGGTTTTCTCACCCCATATGAAGTAGTCATTGAACTTTCACAACATTCAGAAAGACCTACATTATGAATTACTAAATCGATAAGAAGTATTTCAAAAATAAAGAGTCTCATTATCAGCTCCACTTAGAGCTGGATTCAGGATTTTAACACTTCATACTTTTATAATATCAGCTGTGGTTTCATTTCTTGTTTTCTTCTGAACGAAAGCATTTAGGCCAGTACTCCTGTGCTATCAGCAACTGATGGATTAAATGGACGCAGTCACTCTGGCCCTACCAGTGGGAGATAAGGTAGAGAACTGATTCTATTTATTGGCAAAAACAAAGTTGTTTTCGAATTAATGGTAGGTGTTTCCACAAAATACCCTTTGCTTTTAACCTGCTCATCAATGGCTGGTTTGTTAATTTCTCACTAGCCAAGGATAAAGAGAGACCTGGTAGAAATTATAAAGAGAAAAACCTAATTCAATCTCATTCATATTTTAATTTAAGGAGCCAACATAGTTAATTGTGAAACTATGATTAAATAAAGAGAAATTATTGTTGATTTTATTGCATTAAAAACTGTAGAAATATTTCAAAAGACTGTAATCTGTTATCTTCTATATAGTAACAGCACCACCTGAGCTTTCCCCAGATAATTAGTATCTTATTTATTGCAGATTATAAAATAGCCCAGAAGAGTCTTTCCTAAAAAAGCTAACAATAACTGTTCCCAAATGACTCGCTCACCCGTGAAGTGAATATATACAACATGTGAAAACATCCTTATGTTGTCATTTAAGAGGTGCAGTTTTCAAAGGTCCATGTGAAATTGTAAGATATTAGTTGTGAACCCAAATAATAAAAAAAAATGTTTTGAAAAATATCTCCCAGAGAAAAAGCTTAATTAAGGTGTATAATGCACATAAACATATATTACATGCCCTTTGAACATTAAATTGCTGCTGTTACTTTTTTAAAGTTGGTTAAATTGATACTACAGTGTATTTTATACATTATGATATATAAAACTGCTAAATTTATTGATAAAATTAGAAATATCTTTCTGTTGTATTCAAAAATTTTAGCATTTTATTGTGAGGGATAGATAAGCACAGAGTACTATAGAGAGCAGGAAAAAATTTAAAAACTCAAAATATTTTATTAGAAAAAATGGTTCTCATCTTTCATTTATATTGTTAATTGATGAAGATGAGTAAACAGAAATGTAAAAATGAAAATTCTATTTTTTGTGTGTGAAATAAAATGTAACTACATATATCAATAGGCATTATTGAGTTTAAAATGATTAAGAGAACTTTTTAAAACAAAAAATAACATTTGTATAACACAAATTAGGCATTTACTTTTCTGGGAAAAAAAAACTCTTTAATAACTTTTCTTATGATGGGCATATAAATCTTTAGGATAGCTCATTGGTTTAGAATTATTCATGAAAAAAGTGTTCTGAGTAGCAGAGGGTTATCTCTTGGCTTCTTCTCATAAACTATGACTCAGACTCTGGTATACTGAAAATATCCTTCTTGCTTAGGTAGCCCAGGATTAATGAATGGAGGTTCCACTGGGGCACAACGGCCCACACCTGTAATCCCATGATGTGGGAGGCTGAGGCAGGAGGATCATAAGTTCAGAGCCAGCCTCAGCAACATCGCAAGTCCTTAAGCAACTCAGTGGGACATTGTCTCTAAAAATATGTAAAACTGGGTTGGGGATGGGGCTCAGTGGTTGAGCACTCCTGGCTTCAATCCACAGTACAAAAAAAACAAAAGAATTCCAACTTTAGACAAGAGAGATTTAAAAATCAATTTAGTCACTTATTGTGACTTTGGACAAGTAATGGGCTGTTTGGGGGTCTACGTTTTTTTTAGCTGCAACATGTGAATGATGGCGACAATAATATCTTTCTAAACATAAGTTTCAATTTTGTTTTCATTTTATTTAAAAAATAAACTAGACTGATTACATGAAATTACCTGGACTATGTTAGGTATCAGCACATATTTTCTCAGCTTATTTAACAGAATAAATAATTTTTTCCCAAAATAGCATTTGACCTCCCTGTTGTCTCCTATAGGAGTTTATGACTTAATGTCTATTTTGTCTGATGTAAGTAGCTCTCTTTTGGTAACCATTTGAATGGAATAAACATTCCTTCCTTTTTCTTTCAGCTTATGTGTGTCCTTAAATCTAAGGCGAGTCTTTTGTACACAGAATATGGTTAGGTTTTGTTCTTTTAATCCATTCAACCTCTCTGTTCTTTGATATTAATCAATTTTTGTTTAAAATAATTATCAATAGGTTGTTTTCCCCTCAAATATTCTGTCATTTGATTACTGTAACTTTCCTCAATAAAACACACAAAATACACAGTTCTTAAGAATTATATTGGTTCATTCATTCATTAGCTTAAAAGTTATTGAGTGCTTGCTATGTGTGAATCACTATGCTAACCATTTTACAACAGAGAAAATCAGACATGGCCTTTGATTTCATGAAGATATTCAATTCAAGGAAAATAGACAAGAGCATAAATAAATATAATTTCAAATATTAAGATATTATTTTAAATCACATTATTTTAGATCAGAATACAGGATTCATTTTTCAGAAACAAAATCAGTACTTATTATTGCTTGTATTCTTGATAATTGCCATTCTGACTGGAGTGAGATAAAATCTTAAGACTATTTTTGATTTGTATTTTTCTAATTGCTGGAGATTTTGAACATTTTTTCATGATTGTTGATCAGTTGTATTTTTTCTTCTATGAAGTGTCTGCTTATTTCCTTAGCCCATTTATTGATTGAGTTATTTGTCTTTTTGGTGTTAAGTCTTTGAATTCTTTATAGATCCTGGATATTAGTGCCTGAGGTGCCTGTGATAAAGATGCCCTTCAACAGATGAATAGAAAAAGAAAATATATATATATATATATGCAATGGAATATTACTCATCCTTAAAGAAGAATGAAGTTATGGCATTTGCAGTTAATTGGATGGAGCTAGGGAATATCATGCTAAGCAAAGTTAGCCAAAACCATAAAACCAAAAGCTGATTGTTTCCTCTGATAAGCAGATGCTGATCCATAATGGGAGGGGAGGTGAGGAAGAACAAAAGAACTTTGGATTGGGCAGAGGGGAGTGAAGGAAGGAGAGGGGTTTGGAGGTGGGAAGGACAGTGGAATGAAATGGATGTCATTAACCTATATCACCCTATATACACATATGATTATACAGCCAGCATGACTCTGCTCCATGTACACTAGAGGAATAAAAGTTGTGTTCCATTTGTGTATAATGTGTCAAAATTCATTCTTCTGTCATGTACAACTAATTAGAACAAATAAGGAAAAATATATATAAATATATATAAAAAATATTAAATTAAAAATGCAAAATAAAAGTTTTTTCAAGGTACTTTTAAAAAATATAAAATGAAGTAATATGCAAATAGATAAAGGAAATTAGTTGGTGAGCAATAAGGGCAAATACCTTAACTTGAGATAAGACATTCATTCTAAGATATTTCAGAAAATCATTGCTTTGGAATATAATGTTAGAAGAATATGATATAATAGGATTTTTGTAAGGGTAGATCTTTACTATGCAGGGATTTGTATACTATTCAAAGTTTGTATTTATTCTAAGTATAATAGGAAAAAAATAAAAACTTTAAGCTAGTGTGTTTAATGTAATTTTCTTCATTAAGTCATTCCTTTATTACTATATGTCAACTGGTTTAAGAATGAAAAAATGGCAATGGAGTTACCTAGGTATCTAGGCATAATGGTGGCAGCTTAAGCTGGGTAGTGGCATTGAACCAGGAACAAGCAGATGAATTACAAATATCATTGGAGGGTAGAAAAGATAGGACTTGATAAATTTATTATAGGGTCTGAGAGAAAGGAAGGAATCAAGACTGTCTTCTAGTAATCAATTATCCATTAGCTGTAATTTTGTGGAATAATGTTAACTTTCAATAGGATTAAATATACACATAGCCTTTTAAATATATTTTAAAATATAATATGGCATATCCACATAATTGCCAAATTACTGCTAGTAGTAATGCATGTCTTCTTTGAACTTGTATGATATTGCCTGAGAAATTAAAAGAGAATAATAGTCTTTCTTTTACAAGTTTTTTATAAGATGAATGAAAGATATTCTTTTTACTCCCCACAAACCAAGTATTTCCATGTGTATTAAGAAAAAAATTAGTCTAGATTGGTTTTGGACTCTTTTTTTATTTTATTTTTTTCCCTTTGTAAAAATGATGTCACTTTCTGATCCTTGAAATCTTGTAAAATTTTGTACTAGTGCTAAGGAAACTGTGGTATCTGTTAAAGATTTGGTGGGTGCTTCAGATTAGGAGTGTTTTCCAGAGCAATTAAGGCATTTAACGTATTTCACTAGTTTTATAAACACAGTGTGCTCCTAAACACTTGAAAACTGTAAAGGTTAAAAAAAAAAAAAAAGAATCAGGCAACGTTTTAGAAAAGTGCATGCATCCACTTACAATCCCCTTGTCACTTGAATAGCACTCAATGTACTCAAAATTATAGCTATTAGAGAAAAAATTGTAAGTTAAATATAGGGAAGTGTATAAACTATGTTTATCACCAGCATAGCGCTAAGCACTACCTATGTCAGTATGATACCATAAGCAAAACTCACACAAACAATGACACCTGTGTCTCATTTAGTACTTTTTTCACTTTTTGTGTCATGACTATGAATTTAATCATTTTAATAAATGCATTACTTTAGCTTATGAGTACCTACTAAAGCATCTTTTAGTCCATATGATCAGAATTTTGTTGAATGAGCCCAATACTGCTTCTTGTTCTGGTGATACAAGATTGGTCAGATTGTACTGGTTGATATTTTTCTGAGCTCTCTTTTTGTAAAGTAGTAGTTTATACAGCTAGAAATTGCATTCTAATCTTCATTTTACCATCACCCGAGTTTCACAGAATTGGATAAATTCTCCTTTAACTTAGATAGGGAACTTTCCCTCTTTATCTAATATTTTCTTAATGCTGGTAAGAGAAATAAGAATAATATGGGTAAAAACAACATGGAAATATTAAAAGTTCTCAAACTCTTTTATGCAATATTTTTAATTCTCTTTCCCCTCAGTATTTCAGCAAAACTGTCATAAAAGAATACAATTTTGTTGTTGATCTTCAATTTCATTATTTTTTATAAAAATATGTTTTATTTATTTATTGATTACACCCTAATAACTATTAAGATTGGAAGGAAATCTATTAAAATTATAATAGCATGTTAAAAACATTATCCAAAACTTGGAGAAAGAGACAAAAGAAGGTTGCATGTGCTTTTTCTAAAGGATTGTTTTTTAAAAATTCTAATTTTTTTCTTTAAAAATTTTTTAAAATTTTTTTTATCAACTTTTAAAAATTTTTATTAATTATACATTACCTGAAATTTTGCAGAATAATGTTAACTTTTAATAGGATTAAATATACACACAGCCTTTTACATGTATTTAAAAATATAATATGGCATATCCACATTTTTGTAGCAGGTGAATATTATCAGGAAAATGACCTAAAGACAGGTTGCAGAGTAAAAAATAAATTGACCCTCATGTTATATAAATTGGAAAATTGGTTCTGCAATTCCAAGGAATTTACTGAAATTTGAGCAGTTAGTGATTAATAAAAACCACACATAAAAATGTACATAATTCTAGGAAGCTAGCAAACTAGGGAATAATTCAATCTGTTTCTTCTACTGATCCTTGGATACCTTTTTTTTTAGTTCTTTTAAATCAGGGTTCAGACCAAACTAAGGACTTTTCTAGTTAGCAAATCCTATAAATAGAAAGATCCTCTATATTTTGCTTTGCAATGTATTCTCTGCAAGTAACCAGGTCTGGCATAAAAATAAACACTTTTTGCTAACTGATAAGTCCCAATCTGTAAATATAGATTTTTAAATTTTCTAGTACATTACTATAACTTGTGCAAAATATAGCATAGACAGTTGAAGTATCACTTTTACAATCCATTGTTATTTTCAGAATACTTTGCCTCATTGAAATCATACTGGTACATCATAGAACATACAGGTTTAGCAGAAATTCTTAGGCATTAGGAAACATTAGTTGTGAGAAGTTGTACATGCAGCTTAAGCTGTAAGCCTCAGATTTATTTATTTATTATTATTAAAGTGATGATAATTTTACTTCTATCATTATTCAAGTTAGGGATTAAATAAAGAAATTTGTCGTGAAAAATCAAAGTGCTTGGTACATTTGCCATTTGAGTAAAATTGTCAAGGGCTTCTGAATCAGATTTTGCTGATAAGACACTGTTTATGACTAATATGGTTAAAATAAAACTAAGCCTTATCTTCAATGTCCTCTAAAAACAATGTTAGATCTTGTTTCCATAGGAATATTTGTGAGATTAAATTTTAATATCAACTCAAGAAATAATAGTGTTCATTTTTTGGAGGATCTGCTCTTGCTAGTTCTTAACAGTAAAAATTCAATCTATATCACATAGGGAAGAAAAATATGCTATGTGTTATTGTCATCTTTACATTATAAGAGATAAAAATTTATAATGATAAAAATAGAAATTTTAAATATTAATGGAAAGCATTCTGTCAACTAAATGCAGCTGGAAAACATATAGAAATGGGAAGTAATATAGAAAATATTCAGGTAATAAATTTTGCAATGAACCCTAGTTTTATATGTTCTGATATGTTCTTAGAGCATCTTCCACCTACCAAAAAAAAAAATGTTTTTCTAGGATTATACTTATCTTTCCAATCATCCCAAATCAGTAAGACTGGTTCAATAATATTAAGTAATTATTAAAAAGTATGATTCTTTATTGTACTGTATTAACATAATATTTTTGGTATATAAGCTATGATAAAGACATAAAATTTGATATTTCAATATGGTTTATATTGACAACATAAATCTTAGTAATGTTTGATATTTAGTTTGTATTTTATATGAATTTAAATTACATCTGTCATAACTGGGAATTTTAATAAATTTTTCTTATATGAAGCTTGAGAGAGGAAATAAAAAAATATAGTGATAACTCAGAGAAGGTAGATTCAATTAAGATAATATAAGAGAGACCATTAGCTCTAAATCAAACAGAAGCACTTTTTGTTCTTTAATAATTTGCACTTATATCTGGGTCTCAGGAGTTGTGAAACTCAATCTGGTCTCTAATATTGACTTTTAGTGTTAGGCAATTTTATCAACCTTTTTTTACATCAACTCTCAGATTCTTAGTCTAACATCAGCTTTCAACTGTTTTATTAAATTGATTTGAGAAAGAACATGGTATTTTAAAACAGCAAGTTATTACAAAGAAGTTATAATTGGTTTCATATATGTTTTTGTATTTTACAGGGTGATGTGAATTTGATTTATTTCAAGGTACTGAAACAACTCTTTTATACAGAGTGGAGAAAGTCTGATTTCCTTCTCTTGCACAATTCTGTGACCCATATACTTGAGCTGATACCAATCAAAACAGTCACCTATGAAGATTTTTTCTTTCTCAAAACTTTCCTAAAGAAGTTAAATAGTAATGGCATTAAATATTCAGATGTCAAAGGGATTCTTATGGACATGTAGGGAATGAATTGAGCAAGAGATAAGATTCAATAATCTGAAATCCTGAAATGTGTTGTTCTATTAACTGGAAACTTTTCTTTAAACAGTAATATTTAGGTTGTCTTAACTTCAACCTTTTTGAATAAAAATATTTTGTGAACAAAGAAAATTACTAAGTATTTTTTGACAACAAGTTATCAAGAACAACAATTCTTCTATTATAATAAAACAAATACTACAATGCTCTTAGTTATTATGAAAACTAATAGTCTACCAGCTATGCTACGGAAGTTCTTTTGACAGTTTCCTAAATAGCTTTTTTATTTCTGTGTTTAGATTTAGCCTTCATTTCACAATGGCCTTCACTAGCAGCTTATTTTCAATTATAAGTTGATATTTTGTTAATTTAATATTTTAGTGCATTCAAAAAGTATTTATTGAATCATTAGTATGCAAAAGATAATGTTTATTCCCTGGAATGTGTTGAAAGTTTCTATGGGTTCTCTGAGTAAAGGGCTTACTTTGGTAACAAAGTGTTTTGAGGATTAGAAAACAAGTCAGTTCTATTTTCTTGATAAAAGAGAAATCACACAGGTAGTTTTTACATAAAATGCATTTTTTATAATTTTTCACATTATATTGGTAGGAATGGCTTGATAATTCAATTAGAAATTAATATATTAATTCAGTAGTTCTCAAAGTAACACTAAGAAACCTCAAAGATCATCTCAATTTCATGAAGTTATACCCTTAAGTATGCTTCTTTCTACTATAGCACATAAAATAATGGGAAGAACATTATAATTGTTGAGATTACAAGTTGAATTAGCCTAGTCTTGCAAATAGTCTTCAAGAACATACCACTTGTCACACTTTAATTCAATAACAAAGATTTTACAACTGTTTTAGTTAATATTTTAAATTATATTCCAACTCAATATTTAGAAAAGAATAAATTTTCTTCATACATTTCAATTTTAAAATGACAACAAAGTAAATGGAGAAGCAAATATGACAATTCATCTATCTTAAGTCATACCTTAAAGATATTTGCTAAAAGTAAAATTATGCCATAATTCTCTGTAAGTTATTTTGATCTAAAAGATATAATAAATATGGCCTTAATTTTAACATGTGTAGGAAAAATTATTTTCTTTTTAAAATGAATGACTACATATTTTTGATTTCTAAAACTTGAATAGGAGTAGCTATTTCCCACAAAATCAAAAGCTCTTTGGAAGTCCAAATGATTTTAAGGTCTTATTATCCTGACTATATGAAACTATTTAATTGGTAAGAAAAGAATGATGTCTCCTTCTTTCTTAAACTTGGATCAACGAACTGTTGTCTGCTTGTCAGCAATTTTCTTTCCTAGACATTTGCCTTTACTTTTTCAGTGATGTAAAATGATACTGATTTTAGAAAAATTTTCAAGAATTTCTATGTGACATGTGACTATTACAATTATTCACTCAGTAAGTATTTCTATCCCTTGTCTACCATGTGTCAGGTTGTGTGCCAGGAGCTAACACTTGCAGTAAAGCTAACCTGGTGCACTTTCAGCTCTCCTTGTGATACTTTTTTTGTTTTGTTTTGTTTTTTGCTTACATTGTTATTGTTCATTTGTTTCCTGTGATTCTTGTCAAGTTGTGGTCTGTGTTTCTGTTTGTCTCTCCCTTAGACACTCATTCACTAGGGAACCTTATGTCAACTGACTGCGTGCCAAGGAATGGATATGCAATAGTTGATCTTATCAAGAAAACTGGATCACAGAATTTAACAAAGATTTCTCATTACCACATAAGTTTAAAAAATAACATTTGTATCTCTAGGTATGAAATAATATATCTGAGTTTGCATCATGTCCACGGTCCCTCCATGCAGGAATGAAGGGAGAGGTTAGAGTGATGCTGCCGCAAGCCAAGGACTGCTGATGGCCACCAGATGCTCTATAAGGGAATCTCTGGAGAAAATGCCGCCCCACTGATAACTTTATTTTTACATAGTGAAATTGGCTTTCACTCTGGGTTCTAGAACTGCAAAACTGTGTTTCTCTAATTATCATTAGAGAATTATTATAGCATCCATGGAAAACAGTATAAATATGGCTAAATAAAATTACTTATGCTAAACAAAGAGCCAAAAAAACCCACATATTTTAATATACAGAAAACAGATTTTCAGTTAGGAAATGGTAAAGTAAAACTGGGTCAGATATAAACACTATTGTTTTTTCTTTTGGGTACTTGGGGGCACCCACACACTGAGCCACATCCCCAGCCCTATTTTGTATTTTGTTTAGAGACAGAGTCTCACTGTGATGCTTAGTGCTCATTTTTTGCTGATGCTGGATTTGAATTATGATCCTCTTGTGTTAGCCTATAATTCAAATTTTCTAAAGTTGGGAAATTTCTTTTGAGATATATTTGAAGTAATTTTTTTCTAAGAGTACCTCTGATGTAAAATTGTAATTCTGATAAAAATTCTATATTTTCAAATGTATAAAAAAACTTAATTTCATGCATATAAACCTATTATTTTTCTGAACATTTTTAAATGAATGAAAATGACACTATTGTATGTCCTTTTCTACTTTTTTGTAGTTTAATTATGTCTTTGTAGAACTGAACACATTTTTGAATGTGCATTAAAAAATCAGTGTTCCTTGTTAGTTATTACAAGACATGTAATCCTTTGGGTTTCACATTCTATGTTATAATTAAATTATTTGGTTGTATCAATTATTATTATTTGGTTACCTAGCATGTGTGAGGCACTAGGTTTGATCAGCAGCACCACATAAAAATAAATAAAATAAAAATATTGTGTCCATTCCCAACTAAAAAAATTAAAAAAAAATCTGTATACATATGTCCATCATAGAATTATATATAGTAGCTGGAAAGGAGGGACAAACCAAATACACATCAACTGATGAGTGAATAAAAATATACAGAATGAAATATTATTTGATGATGAAGATGAATAAGATATACACAATACAGAATGTTCGATCCTTGAAAAAATGATTCTAAATGAAAGGAGCTAGTCACAAAAGGCCACATATTATATGATTCCATTTGTATGATATATCTAGGATAGGTAAATCAGCTAAGACAAACTTGATTAATGGTTGTCAGGGACTGGGATACAGTAGAATGACATGTAATTGCTGATGGGTATAGGGTATCTCTTTGGAGTGATGAAACTGTTTTTACATTAGGTAGTGTGTTGATGCATACATAACCCTGTGAGCTTATCAAAACCCTCTGATTTTTTCACTTTGAAAGTGTGAATCATGTGGCAATTGTAGCTCAGTAAATTTGTTATTTAAAAAATGGTTTAGCAGTCAAAAATTTTATTACTGGTGAAGTCAGTCTTACTGATGAAGTCAGTTCCTAGGCTGACATAATGGATAATTGGGCCTGATTTTTTTTTCTAGTAGGTATAGCATATCTGGTCTAATGACTAGATACTTGATGACTTTGAGTTGAGTCTCCTACAGGATGAAATATGGGGATTTAATCTCATTTTGCTATATATGGATTTCCAGTTTTCCCAGCACCATTACTGAAGAGGCTATCTTTTCTTCAATGTGTGTTTATGGTGCCTTTTTCTAGTATGAGATAACTGTACTTGTGTGTATGTCTCTGTGTCTTCTATTTTGTTACATTGGTCTTCATGTTTGTTTTTGTGCCAATATCATGCTGTTTTTCTTTCTCTTTTCTTTTTTTTTTAACTATAGCTTTATAGTATAATTTAAGGTCTGGTATTGTGATATCTCCTGACTCACTTTTCTTGTTAAGGATTGCTTTGGTTATTCTGGGCCTCTTATTTTTCCAAATAAATTTAATGACTGCTTTTTCTATTTCTATGAAGAACATCACTGGGCTTTTAGTAGGGATTGCACTAAATCTGTATAGCATTTTTGGTAGTATGGCCATTTTGACAATATTAATTCTGCTTATCAAATAACATTGGGGAAATTTCCATCTTCTAAGATCTTCTTCAACTTCTTTCTTTAGTGTTCTATATTTTTCTTTTGTTAGATTAATTCCCAAGTATTTTATTTTATTTTTGGAAGCTATTGTGAATGGGGCAATTTTTCTGATTTTTTTCAACTGATTTTTCATTGGTGTATAAGAACACAATTGATTTATGGGTGTTAATTTTATACCCTGGTACTTTACTGAATTCACTCATAAGTCCTAGAAACTTTCTGGTGGATTTTTTTTTGAATCTTCTAAATATAGAATCATCTCATGGGCAAATACGGATACTTTTAGCTCTTTTTTTCTACTGTATTTATTTAATGTCTTTCTTTTGTTTAATTGCTCCAACTAGGGTTTCAGGGAATATGTAGAATAGGAGCTGTGAAAGCTGGCATCCCTGTCTTGATCCAGCTTTTAGAGGTAATGCTTTCATTTTTCTCCATTTAGAATGATGTTGGCCTTGGGTTTAGCAAATATATAGCGTTTATAATGTTGACGTATTCTCCTATTATCCCTAGTTTTTGTAGTATTTTGAGCATGAATGGATCTGAATTTGTTTTTTTTTCTTTTAAAGATATATATATATATATATATATATATATATATAGAGAGAGAGAGAGAGAGAGAGAGAGAGAGAAGGAGAGAGAATTTTTTAATATTTATTTTTTCAGTTTTCGGTGGACACAACATCTTTATTTTATTTTATGTGGTGCTGAGGATCAAACCCAGCGCCCCACGCATGCCAGGCAAGTGCGTTACCACTTGAGCCACATCCCCAGCCCCTGGATGCTGAATATTGTCAAATGCTTTTTCTGCATCTATTGAGACAATCATTTGATTCTTGTCTTTAAGTGTATTAATGTAATGAATTTACATTTATTCAGTTTTGTATTTTGAGCCAAACTCATAACCCTGGAATGAACCCCACTTGATCATGGTACACTATCTTTTTAATATGTTTTCTGTATGCAATTTGCCAGTATTTTATTGAGGATTTTTGCATCTATGTTTATTAGGGATATTGGTCTTAAGTTTTCTTACTTTTATGTGTCTTTGTCTGATTTTGGTATCAGGGTGATACTAGCTTCATGCAAGAAGTAAAATCAATTATCAATATATGAGATGGAATCAAACTAAGAAGCTTCTTCACAGCAAACAATCAAGAATGTGAATAGAAAAATTCTTTACCACTTATACCTCAAATAATCTCCAGGATATACAAAGAACTCAAAAAATTTAACATCCCCAAACCCCAAATAGCCCAATAAATAAATGGGAAAAGGAACTTAATGAATACTTCAGAAAAGAAGAAATAAAAATGGTCAAAAAGTATATAAAAAATTTTCAACATCTCTATCAATTAGAGAAATGCAAATTAAAACTACCCTAAGTTTCTATCTCACTGCAATCAGAATGGCAGTTTTCAAGAACACAAGTAATAATATATGTTGGCGAGGAGACAGGGGAAAACACACTTATATGTAGCTGGTGAGACTGTAAATTGGTGCAACCACTCTGAAAAGCAGTATGGAGATTCTATAGAAAACTTGGAATGGAACCACCATCTGACCCAGCTATCTCACTCCTCAATTTATACCCAAAGGACTTAAAATAAGCACGCTACAATGACACAGCCACATTAATGTTTATAGTAGCTCAATCCACAGAAGCCAAGCTATAGCTCCAACCTCAATGCCCTTCAACAGGTAAATTGATAAAGAAAATGTTATATATATATATACACACACACACAGTGAAATATTACTCAGCCATAATAAAGAATGCAATAGTGGCATTTTCTGGAGAATGGGTGGAACTGGAGATTATCATGATAAGTGAAATAAGCCAATTCCAAAAAACCAAAGACCAAATTTTCTCTCTGATATGTCATGTTAACCCACAATATGAGAGGTTGGGGAGGGAAAGAATAGAAATTCATTGGATTAGACAAAGGGGAATGAAAAGAAGAAAGTGGGGAGAGAAATAGTAAAGACAGCAGAATTAATGAGGCATAACTTTCATATTCCTTTATATGAACACATGACCAACTGACCAACGTAATTCCACATCACATATAAACACAAGAATAGGATCCTAATTACAATAAATTATACCCCATCTAAGCACAATATGTCAAAATACACTCTACTGACTCTAAAAAGAACAAATAAAAAGTTATTACTGGATTTAGTTTTTCCTCCTTAAAAAAATTCAATGGAAAAGTTTTCAAAATTATTTATCATTGTAATGTCAGGTTCACATAGTTTGATTCTGTGACTGAAATGATCTTAAATGTTTCTATAATTTGAAAAGACTATCACAAATTTCTTTGAGGGATGAGTTAAATGGAAAGAAACCAAAGTCCTAATTCCTTGAGATGTTTTCTTCTGTTTTAGAGGGAAGTATTGAGAAAATCAGAGGTAGAGTTACTAGCATAATTTAGTTATTAGCACTGCCCATATTTAATAACACATTAGGAAACTGAGGCACAGAGAATTTAAATAGAAAGATACCTAGCAAATAATTAAACCACAATTACAACCCTTGATAGGAATGTTTAATGAGTTTTTAGCTTATAAATAGTTAATGTTTTTTAATTATTTTATATTTATTGTGGTAATTATTATATTAGCTAATACATATGTAATACTGAATGCTGGAACTATTTTAAGAATTTCATGTTTATTCAATCATTAGACTTCATATAACAACTTTGTGGAATATATTATTATGTTCTAATTTCCATTACTGATAAAAAAAATAAACAAAAATAAAGCACAGAGAGATTAGGTAAATTGGTTATAAGTAATAGGAATAGAATATACACCCAAACAGCCTGACTCCAGACCACTGAGCTGCCCTTCAGCATTGAGAATCCTACCTTTCTCTCAGGCACTCAATACCTTTTTCTTAAATGAACTGAATAAATATACAAACCATCTTTCTATGTTCATTAAGTTTCCCACTTTTTGTCAAAATAAATTTCAGGACTTAGAATAAAGTATGGGAGTATGATGATCCACTAAGATTTTTAAGAGTGTTTCATTTTCATATGGTTTATGAGGTATTCAAGTCTAGGTACAATGTGAGAAACTCATGCTGCATTTTAATATGCCCAAGACTCTGAGAGCTTTTCCCTGCAATAAAGAAGCTTATTTATCTTTTTTCAACCTAAACTTATTTGACCACAGAATCCTTGGTGGAAGGCAGTGAAATCTTTTAATAGCCAACTGAAGTAAATTTTTCCAGAACACAAAACAAATGTTAGTATTACCAAGATGGAAGTAATTCTCACATTTTTCATCATAGACACTATTTACTAATAGGAATATTTAACCTTCATTAAGTACCCATTTCCTGACTCTGTGAGTTATTTATATATCTGTTTCTAAATATACAAATATTGATTATACTATCCTAAATAATTGTGTTTTCATACTCTAACCAGTTGTCACATCGAAGTTGTTAGAATTTTAATGTTCATCCATCCTTAATAAGTGAAAGAGATACATTCAAAAATAAAAAAAAAATACCACATTGCTAATCTTCAGAGTACACTGGGTACTCTGGATGAAAATCCATAGTGTTTCCTTGAAACCAGAGGGTCAATGTACCTCTCAAAATACTTACACTAGAAAAGGATTGAAAGATTTGGGAAACACACATCTATCTTGCATGTGTCACTTAATTTTTGTTAGAAAAATCTAGTTTAAATTATTCTATATTCATGTTTTCTGTCTACTACCATTTATTCTGTTTCAAAAGTTTAAAATAATGTGTAAAATATAAATATTGATATGGTTACATCACTATTGTATGCTGATTTTAAGTCATTTGTGTACCTACCAAGGGGTGGGATAACTTGGTCAAATGGTGGCTCCATTCCAAATTTTCTGAGGAATCTTCATACTGCTTTCCAGTGTGGTTGCACCAATTTGCAGTCCCACCAGAAATGAACCTTTTCCCCACATGCTTGGCAATATTTATTGTTACTTGTATTCTTGATAATTGCTATTCTGAGCAGCTCAGTTCACAATAGCTAAACTATGGAATTAGCCTAGGTGCCCTTCAAGAGATGAATGGATAAAGAAAATTTGGTGCACATACACAATGGAATATTACTTAACCATAAAGAGAAATGAAATTAGGGCATTTGCTGGTAAATGGATGGAACTGCAGTCTATCATGCTAAGTGAAATAAGCCAATCCCAGAAAACCAGAGGCCAAATGTTCTCTCTGATATGCAGATGCTAACTCACAGTAAGGGGCTGGTTAGGGAAAAATAGAAGTACTGTGAATTAGACAAAGGGTAATGAAGGCATTCAAGGGGGATTGCGTGTAGGCAATTTAATAGAATGAATCAGACATTACTTTCAATATTCATATATGACCAATATAATTCCACATCATGTACAACCAGAAGAATGTGAAGTCGTACACCATATATGTATAATATGTCAAAATGCATTCTACTTTCATGTGTTAAAATGCTATAAAATATATTTTTTCAGCTTAAATTATATTGTAAAATATCAAAAATATGTAATTTGTACTTTATGTACATACTTCCAGATTCTATTTATTCTTCATGACTCCATTCAAATGCACAAAACTTCTCTAAAGCCTTTTTTATGTTTTCTGAGTCCAAAATAAAATCTCCCTATAACTCTATTGTAATGTACTTATGAGAAACATCAGTTTTAATACTACATTTAATTTATTTATGTTCATATTTATTTTTCTCTGGTCAACTGTAAGCTCCTCCAGGGAAGGATCCATGTGCCATCTAGTCTTTTAGCCACCAAAGGGCCTGCACGCCATGAACAGAACACATCTTTAAGAAATGAATCCATTATGAATGAGTAACATTGATGGTTATGGTGAAAAAAATGCTTCTATATTACCTTTAAAATAAATGTATTTCATTACTTCCTCTGAATAATAAAAAGAAATTTTCCAATGTTAGAAGTATATTCTCTACAACCAGCTTTAATCACAATAGATTTATGCACTGAGCTGAGTAGTAAATCCCTTTTAGTATTGATCCTGTTTAGAATAGTGAGTGACTTAGGACAATTTCAATCTTGTAAAGTAGAACATTTAGCAATGGCATGTCAGAAAGGCCTATGCTCTATTAGAAATAGCAACAGATTTATTCCAGCATTTATCTGGTTTATGCAGAATTGCTAGTCTCTTTTGTCCCATATATGACAATGTAATATGTCTCAACATGCTTAGGTTTATACCTAGATGAAAACTTCTGAAGTCAATTTTCAGATTGTTAAGAGAAGTTAGTGAGCGTCCTGATAAATGGTCAGGATACCATAGTACTGTCTCAAAACATGTTCTTTTTTTAACATCAGCAAGTTTTAAAAATGAGAAATGAATCTCTTAGAAATGAGTAGGTTCAGAAATAAACTCAGTGTAGCAGATTATGCCAGGCCTACTTATGTGGCTCCATTCTCTTATAATTAAATCATTTCTTCAAAAATCAACAGATTGATATAAATTTAACTGGAATAAACTTAATTTTTAATGTTTATTTGGTGACTTATGTTCCAGACACTATCCTGAGTAACAAATCTCATTTAACTTTTGCAGTATCCTGCAAGAAAAGTGACAGAGCTATTTAGAAGTGAAGAGAGTGAATCCTAACATGGCGAATACTAGCCCAAATTGTAAAGTGGACAAGGTAGAATTTAGAACTAATCCTCTGCTAATAATATAACCTCATATTCAAATACTTTAAAAAAATTTTTTAGTTATATAAATGGACACAATACCTTTATTTTATTTATTTTATTTTTATATGGTGCCAAGAATTGAACCCAGTGCCTCACTCATGCCAGGCAAACATTCCACTGGTGAGCCACAACCCGAGCCCCACATTCAAATACTTTTTTAACAACAAATATTGATTGGTTTATTTTTATCATAAACATAATTTTGAAATAATACACTTTGGTGGGAATGAAAAATGCAAATTAATGATTCTGTAGTCTCTTTCTATAAGTTTTCTATTTTTATAGTCTATTATATATATTTCCAAGATTCTGAGAATATATTTAATAAGTAGTGTTGAGATTTCCTTTCATTTGTTTTCTTGTTCCCAGCAGTAGGTGTTTTCTTAGGGTTTAACAATAACATTGTCTATGTAAATTTGATGATTTAAGAAGAAGAGTGATGCCAATCTAAAGATGATACTAATTCCTTTAGCAAATATGTATTAGAAGATATTGTACCAGCCATTCCTCTTAGGAACTGAAAATACCAATATGGATTCTATCACTAAAGACTTTACAAGCCAATGGGAGGAAGAACAGATATTGACAAAACAGCAATTGCGCACTGGATAATAGGAGTTGTAAGATTGTGTTTTTAACTATCATAATTGGTGAGTCCAAGGGTATTTTGATTAAAACAAAATGAAGTGCTTGCAATAGAAAAATAGCAACAACAAAAACAACATAGTGTCTTTCATAGTAAAGACAGAATCTGGGGTCAGACAGATCTCTTTCAATCTGGATTTTTAACGTCACACAATTTACTTCATATTTGTAAACATTAGCTTACTCATCTTTCAAAGGATGATGATAAATTGAACTCATAAGCCTGGGTGATTTAAATGATGTCATGCTAGTGTCTGAAATGTGATAAGCAGACAGTAAAACTTGGTAAGTAGTCATACTTCATTTCTCTTTTTGGAGAACTGAAATGCCCATTGTGATCTGAGAAGTGAATCCTGAAATACGATATCTTAAATTTGTTTAACCCAGACTCACTGGACAATGTTATAGTTTTACCTGTAATATTTATTAGTCATATGCATAGTTACTGTTCTAGTCAGCTTTTGCCACTGTAACCAAAAGAGCTGATGAGCAATTAGAGGAGGAAAAGTTTATTTGGCATTCAGTGTTTCAGAGATCTTAGTTCATAGTTGGCTGACTTCATTGCTCTAGGCTCAAAATGAGGCAGAACATCTAGGTGGAAGGGTATGTAGAAGAAAACCAGGTCAGGATGTGGCAGTCAGGAAGCAGAGAGAGAGGGCTTTGCTCACCAGGGACAAAATATAAACCCCAAAGGCACATCCCCAGAGACTTGTTTCCTCCAGCTACACCCCTTCTGACTACAGTTACCCCCCAGTTAATCCATTTCAGTTGATAAATGCACTGTTTAGGTTAAGGCTCTAATAACTCAATCATTTCATCCTGGTAAATTCTTGAATAATCTAACTGATATGAGGGGAATACATCATATCAAAGCCATAAAAGTAACTATATGAAAGAAGAGGTTTTGGAAAATTCCATTCTAAATATACAAATGCCTGAGTGAAAATAAGTGTCCTGACTGTATAAATGTAGTTATATATTTATAATTTTCATGAATATCAGTATAATTTAATTTTCATTTTTTAAAATATTTTGCCATGTATATATATAAATGTCGTGATCAAGAAAAGAAGCTCTAGGGATAGAAAGTTCTGAATTGAGTTGCTGGTGATTGTCGTTACTAGTTGTAGGATTTTGTGGAATATATCAAGTCTGTCCGCCGAGAGATCTTCGATTGTATGACTAGAGAAATAATATCTATTTCTGTGCAGTAGTTCTGAAGGATAAACAAGTTAATGAAAGAACCGTAATTACATAAACTCTTCATGTGAGCTTTCTAAAATAATTACTGCAACTATTACCATTTATTCATAACTATTATAGTTACTTTCTAAGTAACTTATGTCCTATTAACAAACTGTTAATACTTTTAGTTTAGTGTACCATCATTTCCTATGATATTTCTTCTTTATGTGTATATTCAAGCTAAAGAACCTATTTAGAAGGCTGAGATTGTAGCTCAGTGGTAGGGCACTGGCCTCACATGCATGAGGCTCTGGGTTCAATCCTCAGTACCACATACAAATAAATAAATAAAATAGAAATATTGTGTCCATCTACAGCTAAAAAAAATATTTTTAAAAAAGAACCTATTTGGAGATATTTGCATTTAACTATGGAACAGAATGCAGAATGTCATTTACCTCAACTATTCTCTCTGTGCACATTTACAGACCCTTCCCTGTTTTGTGTTGTTTTAAGTAAAAAGGAATGAGTGAGCTTTGCCCAGGATGGTTTTTCATAGCATGGAGCTAACATCTGCTGATTTGTATAATCTGGGCCGGTATGAAAGAGATTGTTATTTTCAGTAAAACAGGCATCTCCAGAACATTTTTCCCTTCTATAATTAAATCAACCAAATATCACCTTTACACTAAAGTTAAGTCTCCTCTCCCCTCCCTTTTAAGCAATCCATAGGAGTTCCTTTGTTAATGTTAACTATTAATGTTAATTATGGAAAATCCTCAGCGTTAACACTACTGTCCTTCCTATGTAAGGATGATGTTACAGAATACAATTAGTGTAGTGTGTACACATTTCAGATTATGTTTTCCTCCAGTTGTGTGGGTGGTCTTGTGCTGATCTGGCAAGAATCTTTCTCAGTTTATTTCCTTTGTCAGCAAGGGCTCCTACAATGCACACAGTTTATAGAAATTAAGGGTAATGTGTGGTCAGAAAATAGGACAAAGCAGAACGATATCAAAGCCTTTACCACTGTACCCCTGGCACATTTCCCTAACACTGGAGCTAACGAAGAGAAGATCATTTTAATAAAAAGAGCCAGCTGCTTCTAAATGGGAAGTCAGTGACACCTGCTCTTCTGCCCAGTCAATCGGCTCTTTCAACTGGCCATTGATTGAACATGTTTATGGAATCCTTTTAGGAAATTAAGATGGAGGAAATGAGAAAGTTCTTTTGCATACAAAAACAGTGAGTGAGAGAGGATATATATTTTGTGACTTTAAAATTACTGAATTTAAACTGATCTGGAGCTTCCTAAATCTGAGAAAATGTATTCAAGTATTTAGGGGAGCAAGAGAATTTTTCATTAAACTCTTAAGTAGGCTACCTTTGTGCTAGAGGAAGAACAAAACAAAACATGATGAAAATCGTATCAGGATTCCTTGGCTCTGTTTTCAAACCAAGCGAGTGAGGCCCAATATGCTGTTAATAAAGCAATTAAGTTATAGAATACTTTCCTTTCCCACACAGTAACATTTAAGTAAACATTTCTATGGAAAATATTTTCACAAGTGTTGTTTTCTCTCCCACTAATCTTCAAGGACATTTGTTGTAAAAACTGTGTTGATTTGCGTTATTTTCCTTAGAAAAATATCTGAAATTCAACAGCTATTTTTAACATTTTGCTCTCAATTTATTGCCTTCTCAAGTGTCATTCAGAAGCAGGGCCTATGACTCATTTGACATTTAGCATACTCATCCAATCATAGAGTGACAATGAGTGAGGCAGATTTTTATTTCTATTTCAAAGACCTTTTCAATACTCTTTGATAAAGCAGGTTTAATGGGGAAAAAATGTGAAATTAGGACACCAGTGGAGTGTTCGGTGTTTTTTACTCATTTGTTTAACATTGATTCACTGTACCCCTTTCATCTGCCACACATTAAATGAGGGAATATGGGGATAAACATGGACACATTATCAACTTGGCCCGCATAAATTTATAATATACTAGGAAGGATAAAAATAATGATAGTGCTGAGTGATATGTTAAGTGGTATAAATCAAATATAAATAAAATCTTTTGGAAGCACAGAGGAAAGTGAAATTATTTTTTTAGTTGTGAAAAATTAGGGCATGATATGATTGGTAGAACATGCTATTACAATCTGGCTTGGAAGAACAGGTATGACTTTTTTTTTTTTCCTTAGAGATATAAGACATGTCATCTCTCAAAAATATCTAGAACAGAAAAAAAAATCTACCAAAAGTTGTCTTCCCATTAAGAATCACTCTTTTTCATGTAGTCAAAATGGTTAGGAAATGCATCACAAAATGATGGAAGTGCCATAGACAGAAATATTAAATGTATGTAATACACATAATGGCAGTGGGATGTGGAATAGGACCTGTGGTATACAACATGTCTAACAGCCAGCTCTCTGGTGAAAGAAAACCTGATTTGTCATACTTGCTGATTTTCTTGGTATAAATATTCCTACCATGGTAGATTTCAAACTATCATCACCACACACAGAGGAAAGAAGGAAGGCCTGTAATTAGCTTTCTCTTTTTATCCGCTGTCTTCAGGACTCCTCTGAACAGAATCCTGGGATCAGATTGGAAGTGCTTAAATTTCATTACTTTGGAGACTGTACTTAATGGAGATACATTAAAACTTATGAGCAGGTGAATTGTATGAGTATTATAAAAGTGTCCAGATTTTGAGTTGTGATTATAGAAATGTGTTAAAGGAATATGTAGGCATAGAAGTTTTTGAAGGCTAATAAACAGGAAAAAGTGGCTGACTAGATATGTTCAATAAGAAAAAAGGAAGATGTCAAAGGTGAACATTCTCATTATGCTGTTATTGAAACATTCTTGTATTAATATATCTAATATTCTTTCTTTTCTTCTTTATGATTCAATTCATTCCTGGAAACTGAATCATATTCTTTCTCATCAACTGTTTTTAATTCTGCTGAAGTCTTCAAATTCTGAAGGAGGTGTATTAGTGGCATACCACATGGACTTGACATTCTTAGAGGCTGGAGAGGAAACAGCAAATGATAACAGATGAGAAAATCAAGATTCATCTAGAAAACGGGGGGAACATATCTTTACCTAGTAGAGTCCCAAGGATTGTGCTAAAGAACTACCCATAAAAGCATTTTTGTGAATTGCCATGCAAATCTCTAACAATATAAACAGCACTTATTACCAGACAAATAAGGAAGGGAGAGAGTCTTGCTAATATTGGAAGAACAGGGTGGTAAGAACCAGAATTAATTGCATAATTTTATTTTATGTTATCAAAGATCCTTTTGGTACTCTTCTCTATTAGAAAGCTGAGAAACCTGACTCCGAACATAAGTATTTCCACTATAGTCATGCCGGTTAGTACCAAAATTTGATTAGAATTAGATTGGGTAATTTACAATCAAATGTTCTGTTTTACTTTTCACTGCAACTATATAAGATAGCAAAGTAAAAGTGGAAGTAGTAAAATGGTTAAAAGTTTAAAAATCTAAAATACACAAAACAAAGACTAAGCAGGAGCAGTGGCACTGTGCCTTACTGTATACTGTGCCCTTTGCTTCTCACACTGCAATTACTGCAATAGTGTCATGGCTTCTGGCTCAGCCAGGTTCATGCTTGCAATTCACTCTTGTTATAATTTGGTAAGAATCAGCCTGTTAAGAAAAACGCCATCCCAACTGAATTATCTGCATTTTCTATATTATGATTTCCAAACTCATCTGTTATTTGAATCCGCCATCTTCATATTCACCATTTAGTTGAAGTGGTTGCAAGGTAATATCTTCATGTCTCAATATCATTCCCATATTTTTATCTGTATTCAAAACTATTTATTGAGCACATACAATTCCAAACTATTGAGCACCTACTGTGTAAAAATAAAATATTTTATATTTTATTTTTACACAGTAGGTGCTCAATAAATAGTATTGAATTGACCCATTCTGAAATAAGTCTCTCAGTTTACATTAACAAATATCTCACATGAAGACCCAGGAATCCAAGGGGTCATGCATATTATAAACACTGCCATAGCCTCAGTTTTTGTTTTGTTTTTCTTAGCATTTCATTCTTGGCTTAACGAAATTCTGAACAAGGCAATAATATGCATTATTAGTACATAGAGCTTTAAGATTGACCATTAGTTCTCAATTTATTAGCAGATTTTGTGTAAACAGTCCATTAATTAAAAAAACTGGTGTAATTGCTTTTGCATTCACTATTTCCTGACTGTGCTAATTTGAATGAAACACCTCAGTTAACCAGACTTTTGTAGATTCTATGTCACTTTAGCAAGGTGGGGAAGAGTACAAACTCTAGATTCAGACTAAAATTGGAACTGAAATTGTTGCAGGACTTTAGACATTGTTTCTATTTAAAGTTTTGGTTCATTCATATAAAAATTAGGGATAATATTATTGGGGAATACCTATTCTAATCTTTGTCTATATTTCAAATAATTGTAGATTAAGGCCAGTTATCTACTTATTTATATCATATGATATACACTTATCAGGATAAAATGCCTAAACAAAATATTTTATTATATGAAAATCAAAACAAATGATATTTTAAATTCTTTTTCTCGGAGTTCAAAATTAATTACAGAACAAATTTACATGTATATTGTTATTTTATTTACATGTTTTACAAATTATATTTTATATTAATCCCTAAGAAATGTGTTTACTTGATTGCATTAAAAAATAAAATAAAATATCATGATTTTTGTAAATTCAAAATCAAAATCAGTTTTTAACATGGAAGGCTGTTCAGGAACTTGGATTTTAAATATCCCTTTAGACAATATTTTAAAATAATATTTTTCCCAAATACTGATCATCTTTCCCCATTCTCACTCCTGAGAAAGTTTACAAGAAGAGGAAAAAGATAAGTTATTGTAGCAAGATACTGTGAACTAGTAAGTGGATTGTTAGATGAATCCAGGCAATTAGAGAGCATTATTAAAATGTCTAGTACCAGTTATATCAAAAGAATGCTTAAGAGCAGTATAA
This sequence comes from Ictidomys tridecemlineatus, assembly GCF_052094955.1. Taxonomy (NCBI): domain Eukaryota; kingdom Metazoa; phylum Chordata; class Mammalia; order Rodentia; family Sciuridae; genus Ictidomys; species Ictidomys tridecemlineatus. Next base: position 49,492,659 of record NC_135485.1, on the reverse strand, counting down.
TGTTATGGGCCAGGCTATATGGGCAATGACTAATGAGACTCCATTTTACTGTGAGACTCCATGTCATGTAAGAAATGCTTCTCCCATGAGAAAACTCTGTCTCTGCCATCCTGATCCTGCTTAGCACACCCGATCTCCATACTCATCAGCAGTTGCTTAGCATAGCATGTTTAGCAACACAAAATGGCAATTCTTCTACAATTTAAAATTGTTCTCTTTTTGGTTCCCATTTTTCTTGGACAATGTACCCTGTCAGAGAATGATTGTCTAGATCTTAGTAACCATTCTTTAACTTATACTCATCTAAGGTCATTTTGACCCACTTCCTCTTCTGCTTATGATTTTAGATCTCATGTTTCTTTGTGATCTTGAATCATAGCAAGTCAATTATGATTAATATGGTTTTGGACCATAAAAAGTATACTCAAACCCCAGAATGGGTTCAAGGGTGCAGACTTGCAGCCTGCCCCTTGGCCTGCCAGCTGGTAGATCTGGACCGCCAATTTGTAAATAAACATGGTTCCCTCTTCAGCTTTAAGATCAACTGGGTGATTTATTGCAATCTCACCATAACAGTGTATCTAGTATTTACCAAAATAAAAGTGTACGTGCCATCAAGGATGTGAAAACAAATTTTGGACTTCTGCAAGTACTTAATCTAGGACAGTCTCCCTAATTTCCATTTTGGCATTCCTGTGAGAGCCATTTGTTTTGGTCTGCAACTTGATTGTGGTTTTTATCTGGCAGGATGAGCTCCTGCAGCCATGAAGCTAACACACAGTGGACAGATAAAAGCAACAGAACAATATTGAGGCTGATTTACAGAGCACTTATCATTTATGTTCTTCATTCCAGCTCTGATTACCAGTGCCACTAATGTCACCATTTGTGAAGATTGGGGGGGGGGGCGCTGTTATAAATATAAAATTCGTAACAGAAGCCTTCCAGGAAGGCTTTTAATGTTAAGGGGAAAAACAGTTATTAAAGTACCAAAATATTTCTTTTTTTCATTGACAGAATTAAAAAAAATTAAGCTATTAGATTTTAACTTTATACTTATTTATAATTATTTTAGAATATAATATTTTGCATTTCCTATAAAAAGTGATCATGGTAATCAGGGGTTCAGGGAATAGCATGATAGTAGAGAAAGAATACCTGGGCATACATGCACAGTTTCTTTCCTAATCAATTACATACCATCTAAAGCATAACATGAAATTTGAATTTTAGGGAAATATTTGATTCATATCTGTATCTGCATGTAAAACTCAAATAAATAGGTATTTGGTAAATACCACCCAATTTGAGGTGGCAAAAATCTTACCAATATTTTTTAGAAAATTCTGGAACATGAAAACAATGATTTGTCTAAGTATTTGTTTCTTGAGAGTCCACTATAAATGAGGAAAAGGTTTGAGAATTGGAATATTAGATCAATTGAAAAAGATACTAAATTAATAATTGTGAAAATTCTTTGCGAGTCCATAGTAACTCTCCTAAATGCAAAGTGGGTAAACATATTTGATGAAAGAATTATAATGTTAAAACATGCTTCTCTTTGTGGTCATCATTCTTTTAATTTTTATAGTTTCTATTTTTCTTTACCTCTTAGGGCTTCATTCCAAAAGACCAATTCTCTCTTGGTATTGAAGTCCTTCCTTGGCAGAAGCACAGGACGGGGGAGCACATTAGCATTCCCTTCCCTAACAGTGGTTAAGAGTACAGGCTGTGGAGCCAGACAGCCTGGATTTGAATTTCAGCTCCACAACTTAATAGCTGAGTGATGTGTGGTAAGTTATTTAAACACCCTTTAAACATTACTTTTCTCTTTGGGGAAAAAATCTAGGAAAATGCTTTTCTCGTAGAAGATCTAAGTGCTGAAGATACAATGTGAAAATGTAATGCAATGTATGTATGAATATTTCCACACTAATTGTCATATAATAAAAGCTAGATAAATGAGGCCTTATTGTTATTTGTATTATTATAATTCCCAAAATATAATGGTCAACATGCACCACGTGGGAAACAGCCAAGTGCCTTCTGAGTATCTTGGTAACATCTGAAAGAACACGAGATGCCTAAGGGTGTGTCAATATCCTAGAGACCTATGACTGTAATCTATTTTCTTCTCCTCTAGAGGCTTATGTTGTATGGATCCTTGAGGAATTCAGCCCCTTCACTTAAAGTTCAAAATTTTCTTAACAAATCATGGTTTTTGTAATTTTGTTAAAGATTTTAAGGATCCCGTGTAGGAATTATATTAAAAATACTACTTATATCTTGTGTAGGCTCCATCCTTGAACCTTTGACCTAGATAACACCTAGCATCATTGGTAATTTTTTCTTCCCCTTGAAATTATGCCAAGAACCATGATAAATCAATCACCTCCCTTTCTCCATTATGCTGTGTAATTAAGACCAGACCCACATTCTACCTTTAAATTTCTTCACTCTTTACCATTTTTCTCTCTGCCACCTACACCCCCCCCCCACAAACAAAACAAAATAAAATCAACAAACAAAAATCCTTTTCAATGGCAGAATCCTTTAAAAATGCCTGGAAGAATTTATAACTTTTCTTTTGACCAGGCATGGTGACATATGTCTCTAATTCCAGGAATTTCGGAGGCTAAGGCAGGAAGTTCACAAGTTTAAGACCAATCTCTAAAAGTTAGTGAGACCTTGTCTCACAACTTAAAACAAGCTAAGGATGGAGCTCAGTTGTAAGGCACACTAGGTTCAGAACCAAAAAATAAATTAAAAAAATAAAATTTTCTTTTTCCTGTTTTCATATTTGTGTTCAATTATTTTAGGCAAGTATTTCCAGAGAGTTTCATATCCCTAGTCTTTAATTCATAAATTCTATATTTATTAAAGGAACAAACAAGACAAGGTAGGAATTCATTTCATGACAAATTGAGAACAGAAAACTTAATCTCAGTAAGGTAATCTTTATAAATCTTTAAACAATGCTATTTCTAAATATCTTAGAAGAACAAAATTATTACTCATGGCAATGTGTATCTTTTAATATGTTATAATAGAATTAGATTTCATATGTTTGAGTAAAATAACTAGCTTCTATATCCTCAAAATACCTACTTAACACATTTCTGAATGAAGACTATTATAATGAAAATAAATATTGGTTGTATTAGCATAAAAATAATTATTAGATCAGTGAACCACAGATCAATCACATTATCTTAAGTAAAATCATCTATCTTAAATTACAGAGGACATTCATGTATTGCACATATATACATATCACAAATTTTGGTATTTATTTAATACCTTATGCCTTCAGTAAAGGTGGTTTTGTTAAGTGTTTACAGAAACCATTGACTAGAAAATGGTTTTCACAGTTAGATATCAAAGTCATTATTATGATCACATTAAGTCATAATATTAAAGAGGAATTCTGTTTCTAAGAGTTATGTAAGCAATGCACATTTTGAATTTTATGATTTATAATATGATTGGAAGAATTAGAAGCAGATTTTGCTAATGGCTCACTTACTATGGTTTGTGTAGACTGTTTGAGATATCTATGCTGGTGAACATTTAAAAATAAAACACCACCATCTTGAAATAACAAAAGGATGATCTGTCAGTAAAGTATAAAATGGATTGTAGCAAATTTTACACCAGGCAATGGCATATGAAATAGTCATATCATGTAAGATAAAGGGTTATCTCCTGAGGAAAGAAAGCCAATGTAAACTGAGAAAACCATTCAGAAAATGTAGGTAAATGATTCAAGATAAGGAAGGTACTTAGAGTTATATTTTAAAGAAGTTGTGTGTGTAAGTGTAAAATTGACCTGTTCTTGACATAATAATAAAATCTGTAAGGACTGAAATTGAACTTCTGGTACTTTCATCTGTGACTTGTAGAACTGAACTTTTGTTAAGAGTGTCAGGATACCCTGCAGGGTCAACCTGCCACATAGGCTAAGGTACCCAGTCTCTCATTATCAGTCAAACTGAAACAGGTAATATGTATGTTTCCTTTTTGCTTACATCACTACCATGATTAACTATTTTCACTGTGCTGTGCCTTGATTAATTTATTCTGAAATATTGAACTTGCTATCTTTTCATCAATCTCATTTGCTTCTTTAACTGAATAGAGCCCATAGACAATAATACTATGGTCCCATTAGATCAGATGGTAGGTGGGTTTAGCACTGAATCCAATAGTTAATAAGGAGTGTAATTGAAAAAGACCAGTGGAGGAACAACAAGAGAGGAAGAGGAAGGAGAGACAGGCACATTTATCCTATTTCAAGGAAACTTTTTGATAAAAGATATATGGGACAATTTTCTACATGTCATTTTTCATTTGTAGAAACAACACTGAAAAATCATAGAACAGATTATTTTCTGAGACTTGGAAGAACTTGACCTAAAAATAGCAAAAGTTCACATGCTCGAGGAAAAACGAACTTCACTCCTGTTCCTGTGCAGTAATCTCACCAGTGACTAGAGGAAATTATCATGGAAATACAGTTAGCATTAGGATTTGATTTTTGCAAGGATAAACAAGGACTTTTTATTTTATCATTGCCTAATGAGCACACTGGCTCCAGAGAGATGCAAAACTATGCCGGCATTATGCCTACAACTTATGTCACAGCTCCCAGGAACAAGGTGTCCGGCCTGATGGTGCTCACACTAGAGACTTCATAGATCATTCATTTCTGCCATGCTTCCTCCTCACCCAGGGTTACATGGCTACCATGAACAATGCACCCTTTGGACCATTGTGGTTTATGAATTGTAAATCCAAAGAGACAGAGAGAGACAGCTTGACTAAACCCAAATTATGTTGCAATAGATGGTAATGAATGTCCTGCTTTAGTAGGATAATAGAGCCCCTGTTTATTGGCAGCCATTCAGGCTCTATCTCTCTCATCCATTTTCTCTCTTGGCCTTGACCCTAATCCAGCAATTGCACATCCCCAGCTGCTCTTTAAGCTGCCTCATTAGCAGTGCACCATTGGGCAGCTCCCATGACAGTCATCCAATGAGATGAAAGTGACATGGGGCCAGAGACTGTAACTGATTGGCAAGCATGGCAATGAAATATGAGACAGGGTTCTGTGAGGAAGGCGTTTGAGAGTATTGGAAGGGACTGAACAGTTAAGGAATTTTAGGCACCTGTTAACTTTACTGTTTGGCATTTAATTCCTTAAACTTTAGAAAAATAACCCTAAGAGACTATAAAATTCTCTTTAATTATGAGACTATAAATACTCTCCTAAAGAGAGTATTTGGGCCGTTTGGTGTTAAAGAAAAGTTTTATTAAAATGTTTAAAACAATTCCTTTCATTATATAAAATGGACACTTTAGCCACCAAAAAATTTAAATCCCATACATATTTTCATAAGATTCTTAGAAAAGTTTATTATTCTGGTATATAAATATTTGATTTTTAGTACTATTATGAAATGAACAAAAGATATGTATATCATGTGAAATAATCTACTGAATCAGTTATCTATCTCTACCTGTTATAAATCTAGTTACATTTGCTTAAGTTTTAGCAGTATGTAAATTGTATATATTGTACTTTGATCATATTCATCCTCTCTTATACACTTTCTTCCTGCCTCCCTACTTTTTCCTGACTCTAATAGTGCCTCTACTACTTTCCAGATTATTATTATTATTATTATTATTAGTAGTAGTAGTAGTAGTTAAAGCATATTAAGCATCTTTAGAGTGGTTAAAAAAGCTTTGCCAGGAATATTCATCTGAACTTAGTCCTAAAAGATAAATAGATGCGTATTAAAAAATTGCATATAAAAAATAACTAGGTAATATGAAAGTAAGATTAGGAGAAGGGAGGTATTTCAGGCAGACAAAACCACAGAGAGATCCTCCAGGACCTCTGGTATATGCTTTAGCCAACCCGTGGACTATGACAAACAGATCATTACATTAGCTTAAGAAAATCCATCAGTGTATGTATGCACACAGAAGAAGCAAAATGCAATTTCATGGAAATCTAAGTATCAGGATCTTCCTTTACTCAGAACTCACTGATTGAGGAACAAGAAGCAACATTTGTGACCCAAGTCAGCTTCAAAGACCCAGTGGCAGAAACATAAAGATTCAATCAGATCCTCTGATAATTCAGTGCAACTATGCTCCTTAGTATTCTCTATGTTAATTCTCTTCTTTTTTTAATTTCAGATTTTATCTTATTGATTAAAACATTGCTGATTTTTTTTCATGTAGTAAGAATAATAAAATATATATGGGACATAAAGATTGGAAAATACAAGATTTGGTAATTATATGAGGCAGAAAATTAAGACTAATTTTTGTGGTGCTTTAGATATACATGATTTGACAAATCATAATAAAAAATGGGTTATATTTTCTGTTTTTCTTTTTCTTTGACTTCTTAAAAGTCATCATCAAATGCTAATATCTGAGTCAAACATTCTTAAATATATTTTTTCTCTCAACATCACTATTTCCAATAAAACATGTTCACTAATAATCATAGTTGTTCTTTAGTAAACCCATACAATTTGCAATCAAGAGTCCCCTCAAAAAAAAAAGAGTCCCCTTCAGCTTCTCTCTTCCGCAATAAGAATGAGTGCATTTGGGAATGTTTGTCTGCTGACTTCAGGTTTCCAGGGCCTCATGAACAGCTAATACTGATACAGGATTCAGTTACTGTCACTCTCTTTTAAGGAAAAAAACTTGCTTCTCTATTTTAGACACATTGGAGAGCTATGGACAATCTTTAACTAAATTTTAATGGCTTAGAGTTAGCACCATGAATGGTCAGCATGTGGTCTTCTGCTGAAATTAAAAAGACAAAAAACTTGTTAAAGTCAAAAGTGCCTATCACTCAAATAGAATAAAGCATATTTCACATTTTTCCAAACGCTTACTCATGCTATATTTAATTATTCTTACATCTTAAAATGAAACAAATAAAAAATCAGTATTATTATAGTCAATTTTGATAAATTAGATGATTTAAGAATCAAAATTTACCACTAACTTTACCACAATGTGATATACAATCAGAAAACATAACATGTATGAATAGTCTAGTGATCCACAAAAGAAAATGATTATATTAAATAGATAACTATACTGTAAAATAGTTGTGATTAAATTGACATTACAAATTGTTATTGGTTTATATTTTAGGAGGAAAGTATTTCCTATCTAGAAAAATTTTTAAATATTATATAATACACACACACACACACACACACACACACACATATATATTTTTTTTTCCTGAGACTTAAAAAATGAAAAGGTTTACTCCAGATAGTCAAAACAGTAGGACAAAAACATTCCCAGACAGCTGTGTAAACAAAGACTCAGATAAATGAGAGTACTCACTCTGTTAACAGGATGACTTAGCACAGTATAGTTGAAATAAATAGGCAGTTCCTACTTCCAAGGATTCATCTGTTTTGAATATTCCATTCCACCTCTTCATTCCTAAAAGTTGGGTGTATTATAATAGTCATAAGTTTCCTTTCATTTTAAAAGTCAGAAGGAAGAGTGCTGTGTGGATCTAAAACAAGAAACAGATTGCTAACCCAACATCCATGTTTGTCATTAAGTCAAAGGAGTCATTAGTTTTTTAAAGCTAGTGTGTGTCTGAACTAATTTACTTGGATGCTGGAATATATACAAATTTGTGACAAAAGAATAGCTAAAATAACAAGCTATTAAAAAGGGAATATTTTATTCTTAACATCTTCAGAGTCTTAAAACTGGTGGGATCAACCAGTTTCATATTTCAAACCAACATGCTTAGCCACCTTTCCAAGAATGGGTTTCATACTAACATTAAAAACATACAGAGGCAAAGTTAAAGAGGTCAGTTGGAAATGAGAGAAATAGATTATTTAAAAGCATTCTTTGTGTTCCAAGAATGCCATCTATGGATTTCCTAGGCTTATACCACTGTAGTGATATAAACTCATACCAATGTGAACTAGATAGAAGGACTGCATTTGATTATTGATGTATTCCTAAAAATGATGAGTCAAAGACTTTATTATCTCTAGATCATATGTGATACACAGGCATTGGATGTAGAAGTTGTTTTAAAATTCTGTCATGGAGGGCTCTATTGGGGCTTAGGAGCATTCAGCCATAAAGAACTCAATAGTGGTCCCAAGTAATCAGATACTCAGCGAGAAACTAAGAGTACCTAGAAGTGATGCATTCTTCTGACTCAAGGGAACTGAGTAACTTTTCTTTAAGTTAAGTCTCTGAAGAACATATTTAAGTCAACATGCCAGCAAATCAGCTTTGACAGCTCTTCAGTCCAAGGATCTCTGAAGCCAGCTCATAAAAGTACCTGTCAGGAAACAAGCGTCCTATCTTGATAACACTTCTGCTTCTCCGCTATTCAAATTTTGAAGGTGTTAGTGGAACAACTAATGTGAAGTGTGGAAAGTGCTATCATAGTAAAGAATCAAGAAGTCAATAACCACCATATTCTTCACTGGCTGCAGATTTCCAAAGTTTAAGGGAGGGAGAAGTTTAACTTTGACTGGAGTTTAGAAAGGATTTTAAAAATTAGTATTCTTGGTGACTGAACATTTTGTTATTGGCTTATTTGGGGTTTAACATGACTTGAAGCCTTGTAATATGTGAAAACAACCGCAAATCATACAGCCTGTCTTAGATTATTTAGGACTAATGAAGAAACAGGACTAAGAATGTATAGGAAGATACTGTCATGCGAAAATAATACAGGTGTTGGCTTCATCCTGTGTGTCATGCAGGTTAAAAATAATAGTTACATATGTAATAAGAAGCATTTGCTATAGATGAACATTTTAAAAACAGAAAATGTTCAGCAGTAAGTTAGGGATATTTTTGAATCCTGGTGGGCAGGATATTCAACTAATGATGAACATTCACACTCTCTAGAGGATGCAGGAATTTTAAAAAGAACGGGACTAAGTGTGTTATTCTATTTGAAAATTAAAGAAAGTAAAGGATGAGAAGACAGAATATTTGTGTGGAAAATTGGGTAGGAAATAAGAATTTATAGAGAGTCAACAAGTCTTTTCTCTTATAAATCAGAAATCTAGTGTATTAAGTTACGATGCAGGGTTTTGCTTGGTAATTGGTCAACTTGGCTACAGTATATTCTAAATGAAGCAATAGTTAGTAATTGTAATAATAATGATGATAATATCTGCTTATACTTTTTTCTTGCTTGCTATTTTCTAGGCTTTGGACCAAATAATTTATAATATTAAGTTTCATGCTCTACAAAACATTTTCCCTATTTTAATGATTAAGTGACTTAGGCTTGGAGAGGCTAAGTAGTGCACCCAAACATATCCATCAAATAATAGGATACAGGATTTCCTCATAGCCAATCTTATTTTCACATTCTTCTTTCTTAAAAATAAGAAATAACATCTTTTTATTCTGAGACAGAATGTATGGAACTTAGTGGAAGGTGTAATCATGTAGTTTGAGGGAGAAAGAAAATAGAAGAATATCATTCCTAAAGTAAAATTTCATGTATGATCATGTCAAAATGCACTCCACTATTAGAAGGCACTAATAAAACACAAAAACATTTCATAAAGGCCTAAAGCACACCTAATCTGCTTGCCCAACTCAAAATGTCTTTACTATTGGAAGAGGAACACAAAGAATCATATTTCTTGGAAAGATCGGAAAAATTTCATTGCTAAGTGGGGGATCCACTTGAAGAAAGGCTCTGATATGGGCACTGAGTACCTCTGATTAGAGAAAGAAAGCCAGAATGAGTGTCCTATATACAGGACACCAAAGTGTTATTATTCAAATGTAATTGAGTCCACTACTTAGTATGCTGTGCATTTGGAAAAGATTGATCCCCAAACCAAAAGGACCAATTCACTTTCTAGGATGTGTAATCTGTATTTACCCCTCCATCTGCAATAGGTCTTCATATTGAAAATGGTAGAAGTGACAGAGGCAACTGTTATCTATTACAGACATTAGGGGAGCATATACTTTTATTAAAAGGTCAACGAAAAATATCTGAGGTGAGCAAAACTCTTAAGGACAGAGAAAAATCATAATTCTTGGTACTACATGCTCTAAGGGCTAAGGAAATAGAGTTGTTGTTTTTTTTTTTTCCAGGTGTAGGACAGCACGGTAAAGAAAGTTTAGTCATTTAAACTATTGCAAGGATGAATCTAACTTGTACATTGGGAATAATCCTGATAGTCAAAATCTGATAAATCTGGAAGTGATAATTAATATTTCCCTCATTTATTATTTGCTATTTAGCATGTAATATTCTAAGTACTAATTCTGCAACATTCCCATTAGGTAAAAAGAATTATTAATTTATTATTCCCCTCTTTTTCTTTCATTTTTCTTTTCTTTGTTTGCTTGTTTACTTGGTACTAGGGACCAAACTAGAGATGTTTACCACTGACAGGCACTCACAGTCCTCTTTCGTTTTATTTTTCATTGTGATCCTTCTGTCTTTCTTAGCCTCTGGATTCTCCGGGATTACAAGCATGCACCTCTGCAACCAGTTTATTTCCTTCTTAATAGATAAGAAAACAGACTTAGAAAAAGATATTGGCCAGTAGTTAGCAAAGAAAATTTTTAAATATTTTAAGCAGAATTTATTTTACTTCAAATTCAGAGGTTGAAATCAATGTACTAAAATAATCTCAAGGTATCAGTGGGAATTTTACTGTTTTAATATCAGGGCATATTACTGTGGTTCTAGGATAAAGGAAAGTGATTCAACTACTTGTAGTTGATTTCAAGCTCAAGATGAAGAGATTAGAAAGGAGCATTACTCAACCTACCAAATCGAGGGCTGAGAAGGACTCAGTCCCAAATATGGGGGTTCAATTCAGTTTTGCAGTCATGGAAAAGAACTGGAGTATAAATGAGCAAACAAAGGAGATTCAACACAGGATTCGTAAGCATCATTGTTCCTCATAGATTTTGTGAGTTCTGATGGACACTAGACACTGGCATTGATGCTATGTGATCCTCTAGAAATTACCTATCAGTGAATGTGGCCTTCTAACATACTGCCCACATGATTAATGTTGCCTTGACATTGGACTGTATGCAGATCCTATGAGTGACAGGTTTGGGCGATTGACAAATGCCTACTTTTTCTTTCAAATTTACATCTCAAAATGTTGTTGTGACCTATGGAACTGTGGATTATATCATCTATAAAATGATTGATAGCTTGCCATCAAATACACATACAAGCAAATAGAACAGAACCTCACCTCAATAAATATTTGTTACTGAGAAGGATTCAATGTGTGGACCTGTTTTGAACACCACACAAAATGGTATTATTTGCTGAAGCAAAAAAATTAAAGGTTATAAATTTTGTTTTCAAAATTTGGCATATACTGTTTCCAGTCTGTAGTTGGAAAGAATTACATAGTAATATCCAACTATTGATTAAAAGTGTTCAGCACATATTTCTCACTATTTTAATGCCTCTGTAGTTTTTATGTTTTCCCAGGTTCATTATTCATGCATTGGAAGAGTCAATTTGTATTAGTTAATAATACATGAATAGAGAATATTTTTCTTCTAAGTAGTAAGAATAAAGAAAGCCCATTGCATATTTTTTTCTGGCACATTGGACCTGAGCTTCTTAACTCTTGTATATTTTCTCTTTTCTTTATATATAGGATCATTCTGCTTATCATCTCAAGTGGATATCTAACCTAAGAACGGTGGTTGGATTGAAACACAAAATGTCCTGAAATTGCAATGTCTTTAGTAATTTTGTGCAGAGTTGAGGAACAGTTCCAGTATCCACCTTTTCTTATTATCATTTTCTTTTTTGAATAGAATTTCCACTGAATTGAAAAGAGACCCCACGCACTGAACAATACAGGGCACAAAAAGGAGGCTTGTGCCTAACGATCTATACAGACATATAATCAAGTAGTAATTGTAAACCTAGCTGATATGTGACTGGAGTACAGTGTTAATGAAATTTCACAGCAGTTCTGGTAAGATGGTGATGGTTATTAAAGCTGACCCCCTTCAGCAAAGTAAATTGCCTTAGGTTTTAATTTTATTTTGACAGGATCCTTTATTACTTTTTCTGAAATCAATATTGACACACACAGAACACTGTAGAAAAAGCTAAACAATGCAGTACTCTCAGCAGTGCAAATCTGAACAACAGGTGGCTTATATTTTTAGTTCCTACATATATCATCCACTACACAAAAATTATATGTGACACATTGAAAAAAAAGCTGTGCATGCATTAATGCTATTAAGTACATTTAATGTAGGCTTCAGCTTTATACCCAATACATATAAAAGACAGAATGATCTATTGTCACTTTTGAAGACTTCCTAAAAATGGATGATGCAGAAAGTTTATTTTATGGTTTAAAAAAATTCATATATACTGTTGTTTCTAAATACAAAATCAACTTTATATGGCATTTTTTTGAGAAATGTAAAGCAAAAGTGCTATGAATAGAATAAAAATTGACACATAATATATTTCACTTCTTTTAAATGCGGTACTGTGGATTGAAAATATATATGTATATATTTTGAGACAGGATCTTTCTAAATTGTACTAGGGTTAGAGTTCTGCAATATATGCAGAGCCAATGCTAAAATTGTGTCTTCAAATGACAGTTTTAGGATGTGGGTAACATATTAAGATCAGTGTATTCCAGGAGCATAAGACCATTTCCTACCTTCACTTTCTGTGAAGCAAGTTCTTGGATCAGAACAAAGCTCTATGTAATACCATGACTGTGAAAGAGGTATTCCATGGCTGACACTTTCAGCAGAGCAATATTCAGAGTTAATGTCTACTCTAGTGAGAACAAAATACAAACTCTTCTATGATGGAATGAGTCCAATGTAATTAACCTTCCACAAGGTAATTGGCTGATCACCCAGAGAAATAGTGTCATATCATGTTTTATTTACTACAGCTGGTAGTTAGGCTACTCAGCAATAGCTACAACCAGGCCAGTCTTGGTGACTGGAAGCATATGTTGAGCTTATATTAAACATTATTGGTCATAGTATTCATTATGTCCATGAGACAATCAGATGAAAATAGCTGTTATCACAGTAAATGAAAAAAGAGGCTGAAGAAAGAGGTTGATATATCTAAAGGATGGGCCGTTTATTCACTTGATTATTAATGCTCTCCTCTGGTGATGTCAAATTTTGGGTGAAAATGCATATTGTACACAAATATCTTCACATGTATTTTCCATTTGGACAGGTACAAAAACATATTTCTTCCACAAATTTCCTTGTCACCAATTTGCCTTCCAAGTCCCTGACAACCTAGTCATCAATTGGCTTCAGCTCATGAATCTGTATATAAATGCACCTCTGCTCTTTTCTCTCAAGCAAAGGGAAAAACCAGACTCACTGCATGACATTATGTTCACTAGGAGGATTTCTCTTTACTACTGTTCTTTATGGGTGATACCAAAATGGACTGTGATGCTGAAGCTGTCTACTTTCAAGTTAGATCTGGATAATGTGCAGAACCACTTGGAAATCAGGCTCTAGTCTCTCCCTCCTTTGTTAACTAATTGTGAAGAAATTTCCATTAAGTCATAGGTTAACACTGAAAGAAAGAGAGCAGTGTAGCAGAAACAGGAGCTATAGGCATTTGGGCTATTCTTCAGGTAACTTACTTGTGACTTTCAGGTGTGCTTGTGCCCTGTGGCAGATATTCCACTTTCATATGATGATGGAATGCTTCTGTGCATTTAAAATGTATAGTTTGGAAGAACAACATTAATGTGGGTTGTTCAAGTTGTGTGGTAACTTGGTGGCCCATGTTTAAGAATTCAGTGTATCTAGGAGCTGGATAAAAGCTGTCTCTCAAAAGGAGAGTAGTTATCTACAGAGGATGGCAGAGTTTTGCTCCAAAACTTTTAGAGCCTACAATATGTTTCACCATTCATGTATAGGAGCCTGCCTAAAGCTCCAAACAACTTCCTTATGTGTCACTGACACCTCAAGTACCATTGGTTTTTCTGGGTCATATAGCTAAGCAAAAGGGCAGCCAGTAGACTGGATTTATAGTAGACACTTCTCTTGTTTTGGGCACCACTCAAAATAAACAGAATTTCATGTCACTAGGTAAATGAACCAGAGTTCCAAGACCTAATGAGAAATGTGTTGCCTGCAAGGCCCAAAGAATATTACTAGGTTTGTTTATGGTTGTAAGAAGGGCCAGACAAAACAATATATCCTATACTTTAGAAAGTATATCTGGATCTTTTGCACACAACCGGCCTCTTAGAAATTTTACTGAAAAAGAGGACCCTTGAATTTTTGTCATATTTCTTTTCTACTCTTTGATGTATAAGTGTCTGACTAGTAAGTCTACAGTAGTTGCTCTTTTTGCTTATTAGGTCCAGTCAGCATAATATCATCAATGTCATGAACTAATGTGAAATCTTTCCAAAAATAAAAGTAAGATTGCTAGGAAATCTTAAATCTTACATCTTTCTTTAAATAGGTTTGCAAGACTGATATGCCCTGATGTAGGGCAGGAAAGTATACTGCTGACTTTATTAAGTGAAAATAAATTGCCTCTGCTGGTCTTTACTAACAAATTTCAAGAATAAAAAGTTGCCATATCAATAACTACATGCCATGTACAAAAGTGTATGTTAATTTGCTTAAACAATAAAACCACACTTGATATAACAGCTATAATTGTAGTCCCACTTGATTACTCTCACGGTAATCTACCATGCTCCTTCAAAATAGGTTAATTGAATGGGGATATGGTGAGAATCTATGCCTCTGCATCTTTAAAGTCCATGATAGTGGTATGAATTTCTGTCATTCTTTAAAAATAAAATATTACCTTTTGTTCACTATTTTTCTCAGTAGAGGCAGTTCCAGTGACTTGTACCTGAAATAATAATACTTCACATTCCACTGGTCAGGGAGTCAATGGCGGGATTTTGCCAATCACTGAGTATGTTTATTTTAATTACGAATTCTGGAACTGGGAAACAATAAGAGTGGGTGTAGGAATCCACTGGATATACTAATATGAGATGGGCCTGAGCTCCACTGACCACTTTTCCTACTTCATAAACTTCCACTGGTAGGTCATGATGACATTTTGTTTCTGTTAGTATTATCCTTTTATGGGTGATATCCAGTAGTGCCCAAAAGTTCTATTATTTCCTCTTCTTCGATGCACAGGTACTTTAGTAAAGAGTCATGGGTTCATTTGGGGAATGCTAGGAAAAAGATTAAGAACACAGTATTTGGCAGTATGCTAATTTCATTTCTCAAGCAGCCTACTTTTATTAAAATGATTTTTTAATCAATAAAATTGCTAACATCTGAAAAAAATTGAGTATCTGTGACTCTGGTTTTATAGTTCAAATTAGACTTTGGTTCACTTAGAATTTTTCTGTTAATAAACAGATTAAATAAGGATTTATTAGGCTTCCTGTAGAGCTCATTTCTAGGAACACCATAATTAAATAATTGATACCATAGATCTTCAATAGGCAGATTGCTATTGTAGACTACAATAGGCAATTGCTACACTGACTATGCTTGTATAGCTATCATATCCACTTTGTAATTGGTAGTTGAGTGTTGCTATTTGATTTTCACCATTCTGGAATCTACTTCCATTGCCTTTAGGTTTGACAATTCAAAGTATCTATGGCAAGATCTGGCTTAAAGGGAAGAGCAATTACAGAATTATTCAAGGATGCTAGGTCTCCTGAAACAATTTCTTTTTTTTCACAGTAGTTGTAAAAGGTATGTGTTATGGACCTTCCCAGTGTAAGTTAATAGATTTTAAATGAAGAATCTGCACCCCAAATCCCATATCCCTATGCTTTTGAATCATTCTAACTATAATAAAATAATCAGGCCCAGTATTCCTACTTGGGCCATCTTTTTATTTATGTTTTAGCTACTTCCCCCAAATTCAACATTAAGTACAGAATATTTGTTTGGTGACCCTATGTCAGTAAATTCACCTGGCACAACTTTTTGCTCCTTCCACACTATGCTACACCCTTAGTGCCTCTTCCTACACATGTTCGCTGCTTTACTTTCTGTATCAATTAGAAAATTCTAGTATTGTATTGTTTAATGATAGGCATATGTTCTATGATATATATCATTAGGAGATATCATTGTTTTGTTAACATCACAGATTATGTTTACAAACACTAAGATGGCTATAACATCATTTAATCTTATAATTCATAATTGATTGAAAGGTGTGTTTTTGTTTTTGTTCTTTACATATGGCTAGAGTTTTTTGGAATGTAGTACATCTCTTTGTCTGCGATCCTCATTGCCTCCCTTTTAGGAGCCTTCCCAGACTTGACTCTAGTTATATGTCTAGAAGCAAAGAGAGATGGTAAAGATAAGTCCTGAGAAGTATCATCATCATCTTGAATGATAATTCCTCATGGGAGACCATTGCAATTTTCTTAGGAAATGCAGGGTTAATTTCAGATGAGTGGAGAATCCAATTTTGGGGGATTATGAGGTTGCTTCCACTAGAGGATGAGGTGGTTTCTCCCATTGTCAAAGACCTTTTGAAACAGGAGCTCAACATTCCTAGTTCATTAGAATCATCTCACAAATCCATATCTTAATTTACATTATCTCATTTTTCTCAACAAAAGCCTACACTTTAATAGTAGATACCCTGTAAAACTGTGAATTTATCTCATATTGTAATTCAGTCATTTATAGTACAGGATTCCATGATTTTTTCAGCTATCTCAGCCTTGCAGCTAAAGGAGATAAGACCTCCTTCAGGGCATGCATAGAAATTTTCAGGTCATTTATGCCGTTTTTTAGGTGTGAATTAGGATCCCTAGGCTCATCATTTTTTCCACCACTTTGTTCGGCAGCATTCACATAAAGTAGATAACCTCTTTATGTTTGTTAGTTTAAAAAAATTTTTCAAAGTATTATGTATACGGGTCACCCTGATCCTTAATTTTTTATCTATGTGGATCAATCAGTAATATCCAGTGTAGATATTTGCTTATCTCTCTTGCCAGAGCACAACAGGGACTATCTGAGTTCTCTTTTCTACTAAAACTAGAATCATTAACATATTTAAATCTAATCAGTTAAAGAGTAAATTCTGAAAAGCCCAGGATCAATTTAGAAAACACATCCTTAAGATTTTGTTCCTGTAGAATCGCTCTCAGTACAAAAACCTCTTTTAGTCTGGATTCACCAGCGAAAACACACACACATTTGTGTGCGCGCGTGCACACACACACACACACACACACACACACACACACGTTTATGATAAGGAATTAACTCATGTGATTAAGGAAACTGAGAAGTTCCAGGATCTACAGTTAGCAAGCTGGTGACCTAGGAAAAGCAGATGATACTTCTGATTCTAAAGGCAAATACAGATGTTCCAGCTTGAATATAATCAGGCAGTGGGAATGAATTTTATCTTACTCTGCTTTTTTATTGTAGCAGGACTTCAATAGATTGAATGAAGACCATTCATATGGAGACTACAATCTTCCTTGCTCAGTCTATTGATTTAAATGCTAATATCATCTAGAAACACCCTCACAGACAGGCCCAGAATAACCTATGAACACTTATTTGGGCATGCCTTGGCCCGGGCAAATTGACATATAAATTTAGTCCCAAAGTGTTAAAGGAAAAAAGCTTTCTGATAAGCAGATAAATTTTTTTTTAGTTCTTTTTCTACTGGATAAATTGTGTTTTTCAACATCGCAGTCAGTCTGTCATTACTTTTCCTTTCAAGCCTTCAATTTTCAATGACCATCACCTCTAGGACTTTTACATCAGCTCTGATATTTTTTTCTTTGAAATTCACTGGCTTATACTATATTCTCATTTAGCAAAAGCACTCTCTCAAAGTTTAAAAACAACTTACTCATGTTCAATTCTGCACATTCCACTCCATTTCAAATCTCAGTGCTATGACTTGGATGGTTTTTGTCTCCCTCAAGTGGTTCATGTTCTGGGAACTTGGTCCCCAGGGTAATGGTATTGAGAGGTGGTGGTACATTGAAGAGGCAAGGACTCGTGAGAGGTCCTTGGGTCAATTAAGGGCATGCCCTCAAAAGGAGCTGTAGTTCCATAGTCTTCTCAAGTTTCTTGTTTGGCAATGTGATTGCTAGCTCCCGAATGTGCTCTTGCCATTGCCATCTCCCCATGATGTGATGGTTAAGAGGACCCTTGCCAGAGCCTGCACCATACTCTATGGGCTTTTAGCCTCTGAAGCTGTGACCTAAAGGAATCTCTTTTCCTTAAAAAGTTAACCTTTGTTAGACATTTTATTGTGTTCATGGAAAGTTGTCTAACACACTGTCTATATTCTATATAACAATGATCTTTGTTCTCCGAAGATTTACCCACAGCACAATATTAAATTTAATTTTTGGATGTTTTTCTCTTTCTTCAGATGACTTAGTGCGCTTTCCTTTTTCTCCACACCCATAGGCTTAGAGTTTTCCTAGATATAATTTTTATTCCTTTTCTGTTTCCACATTTCAACATCTTTGCATCATTTCAGCCTTTTCTCTTTCTGACTTTTCTTTCTTTACTTATTTTTGAATAGTTATTATTCTCAAAGATCTCTAGTTTTTATTTATCTTTGGACACTAATAAATTTTTTTTTCAACAATTCCATGAAAAACCATATGAGATAAGAATACTCACAACAGTTAGAAACAACCACCCAGAACTTCTTGTTTTGCTAGAGAATTTCATCAAAGCTAGCAAGTGTCCAGGGATCTTTTGTGATTAATCATATGAATTTCAATTAATGTAAGTCATATATTAAAATGCATTCTGGAAAAGAAGGTTTATGCAAGAATATGGAAAATAAATTACATTGTCAAAAGCTAAATTGATTATCTTGATTTTATGGCAGAAGGTAAATGTATAAATTAAATAGTGAATTATAATTCCCCAACTTTACATAAAATTCTCCTTAATTTTGTGTAAAAGCCTGACAAAAAATCTTTAGGAGGTATGAAGCACTGCCATTATATTTATGCTCACTAAGCAGCGTGTCCTAATTATTTTTGTACACTTTCAGTGTTTTTGTGTATGCAGCATTGCTGAACCATTAAAAACCAGTACTGTTGTGTTCTTTTTCAATTACCTGGGCATCCCCTGGGTCCAAGAGGATGTATAAGTTTACAAAGATTGCTAACATGCTTACCCTCATAGGAAAGAATGCATCTACTCTTTCCAACACCTGCACCTATTTTTATTTTTTTAGTGACTTTATACTTAAAAAATCAGTAAAGTCAATGATTAAAAGTCTTCTTAAAATTTTAAATATAATGGAAATATAGCTATTATATTTTTATTGATATGTTATTAAGACACACACACACACACATATATATATATAAATTAACGTCCCAATGATATAAATATTTTTTACCTTCTTCAAGTGATGCTTTTTGTTGTTGTTTTTATTTCAACAGTGAGACCACCTATTTACTTGTTCCAGTGGGAATATGCATAGAACAAATACATTGAAATTAGAGCATGCAGAATGTAAATTAAAGATAAATATGAATTTTCCTCACAGTAGAGAGTTTGAAAGAATAGATATTATTTTGTAGTTTTAATTTGATATTGTATGGGCTATATAATTTTTATAGTTTACTCTCTGTTGCAGGTATTTAACTGACTTGTGTCTGAAGGAAGAAAAGAATGTGGACAAATTAACTCTTAACTGCTAGTCTCATTCTGGTGTAAATGCGTGCCCTTATGAAGAAAAGAATAGCAAGAATAAAAGATGAACTTTTTTTCACTCACTTAGATATTTAAAACAAAACAATATCTCCATGTTTTATTCTTAGCCAAATTGTTTTTGTCAAAATTTGAGTCTTCTGAGCATGGTGGAGCATGCCTATAAGTCCCAGTGATTCTGGAGGCTGAAGCACGAAGATCACAAGTTCATAGCCAGCCTCAGAAAGATAGTGATGTTCTTAGTAATTTAGTGAGAGCTGGTCTCAAAATAAAAAATAAAGGATTGGGGATATGGCTCAATGGTTAAGTGTCCCTGGGTTCAATCCTTGGACAAAAAAAAGAGAGAGAGAGAGAGAAGGAAAACATATGAGTCTTCTCTTTCCTGGTATTGCTTTAAATAAAAACAACTATCTATTTACTTAGCATTACCACTTGACAGGTGTTTCCTTAAGAACTTACAAATGTTGTCAACCTTACTTTTTTCTAAACCCTTTTAGGTAAGTCTTATCACCTTGGCTTGTAACTGTGACAGATAAATCTCAGAGAAGTTCTTCAGTTTGCCTTATGGTGCTCAGCTAAGAATAAAATGTTAAAATAATATAATATATTAAAATCCAAATGTAAAAATGAGTCTTTCTCACAGTGTATGAAAGCAAATTGTCAATAGAAAGTAAAGTAATACCATGAGCTAAGAAATGTACTGATTATAGTTTGCCCCACCATGATTCATATGTTGGAATCTGAGTCCTAATGTGACCAGGTGGAGGAGGTGGAACCTTTAAGAAGTGGTGACTAGTGGGTTGTGATTACGTCCTTGAAGGCACCTCAGCTGGAAAGAATTAACACCAACCTGTCAGAATCGGATTGGTTAATGAGAGAACCAGACCTGGTAAAGTGAATCAGGTCTTCTCAACTCGTTCTCTTGTTCTTGCTTCCTCTCTTGCCACATCGTCTCTTCTGTGCAAGCCATTGCCACTCAAATATACTCCCATCATGGAATGCCAAATATCATGTTGGGATGAAGGCAGAGAACCATGAGCCAAAACAAACCTCTTTTATTTGTAACTCATCTATTTCAACTTCTCTGTTTTCAGCTTGTCCCATTCAGTTGCTGAAGATACAGATGATTAATATATAGTCCTCCTTCCTGAAAGACATCTTTTGTGCATTTTGATGCATGTTAGTAGGTGCCATTTAGCACAAATTTTCGATTGGCTTGTCCAGAATCCTCTAATTCATAGTAAAAATGTTTTTCTTTAGATGAAATGTGTGACCTGAAAATATGAAATTTCTCTACCTTCAGTGCAAAATGAATAAGGCACCTCAGCCGAAAGGATTAATAACAACTTGTCAGGATTGGACAGAAATTGGACCACTGTTTTTAAAGTCATTGTGTAGGATTTGCTCAAAATCTCCCTAAAGAAGAATGGATACCTTTGTCCTTTTCCCTTCTTTATCTCCGTGTGTGTGTGTGTGTGTGTGTGTGTGTGTGTGTGTGAGTGTGTGTGTGTGAGTGTGTGTCTGAGACACATATGTGACAGCTAGAATCCTTATTTAATCTTGCAACTAGACCAATAAAGACCTTTTTTTAGTAAGGAATAGCAGAAATTTATAAGGAATGTGTGTCCCTAAAAATACTGTTGAGATTCTTTGGCACTGTGTGCTCATATCTACATTGCTGTGTCACTTAAAGCATGAGTGCCCTATGTAACAGAAAATGAAAACATTGGTAGCTTAGGAAAAATAAAGGTTAATTCTTTTTTAACCAAATGAACTCATAAATCTTAGTGACAATGCAATATGGATTAAATTCTTGCACTAATGCTACTCTACAATCTGATGTCTTCCATCTTCTATTATACCACTAGCATGGCCACTGAGAACTCAAGTACTTGGGAGAATAGAGAAAGAATCTGTGATTTTTTAAAAATTTTTATTGTTGCTTGTTCAAAACATTACATAATACTTGACATATCATATTTCACACTTTGATTCAAGTGGGTTATGAACTCCCATTTTTATCCCGTATACAGATTGCAGAATCACATCGGTTACACATCCACTGATTTACATATTGCCATACTAGTGTCTGTTGTATTCTGCTGCCTTTCCTATCCTCTACTATCTCCCCTCCCATCCCCTCCCCTCCAATCTTCTCTCTCTACCCCATCTACTATAATTCATTTCTCCCCTTGTTTTTTTTAAAATTTTTTCCCTTTCCCCTCACTTCCTCTTGTATGTAATTTAGTATAACCATGAGGGTCTCCTTCCATTTCCATGCAATTTCCCTTTCCCTCCCACCTCTTGTCCCTGTTTAATGTTAATCTTCTTCTCATGCTCTTCCTCCCTACTCTATTCTTAGTTACTCTCCTTATATCAAAGAAGACATTTGGTATTTGTTTTTTAGGGATTGGCTACCTTCACTTAGCATAATCTGCTCTAATGCCATCCATTTCCCTGCAAATTCCATGATTTTGTCATTTTTAATGCAGAGTTATACTACATTGTGTATGACTGCCACATTTTTTTTATCCATTCATCTATTGAAGGGCATCTAGGTTGGTTCCACAGTCTTGTTATTGTGAATTGTACTGCTATGAACATCAATGTAGCAGTGTCCCTGTAGTATGCTCTTTTTAGGTTTTTAGGGAATAGACCGAGAAGGGGAATAGTTGGGTCAAATGGTGGTTCCATTCCCAGCTTTCCAATAAATCTCCATACTGCTTTCCAAATTGACCACACCAATTTGCAGTCCCACCAGCAATGTACAAGTGTACCCTTTTCCCCACATCCTCACCAGCACTTGTTGTTGTTTGACTTCATAATGGCTGCCAATCTTACTGGAGTGAGATGGTATCTTAGGGTGGTTTTGATTTGCATTTCTCTGACTGCTAGAGATGGTGAGCATTTTTTCATGTACTTGTTGATTGATTGTATGTCCTCCTCTGAGAAGTGTCTGTTCAGGTCCTTGGCCCATTTGTTTATTGGGTTATTTGTTTTCTTATTGTTTAATTTTTTGAGTTCTTTGTATACTCTGGATATTAGGGCTCTATCTGAAGTGTGAGGAATAAAGATTTGTTCCCAGTATGTAGGCTCCCTATTTACCTCTCTTATTGTTTCTCTTGCTGAGAAAAAACTTTTTAGTTTGAGTAAGTCCCATTTGTTGATTCTAGTTATTAAATCTTGTGCTATGGGTGTCCTATTGAGGAATTTGGAGCCTGACCCCACAATATGTAGATTGAAGCCAACTTTTTCTTCTATCAGACACAGTGTCTCTGATTTGATATCAAACTCCTTGGTCCATTTTGAGTTAACTTTTGTGCATGGCAAGAGAAAGGGATTCAGTTTCATTTTGTTGCATATGGATTTCCAGTTTTCCCAGCACCATTTGTTGAAGATGCTATCCTTCCTCCATTGCATGCTTTTAGCCCCTTTATCAAATATAAGATAGTTGTAATTTTGTGGATTGGTTTCTGTGTCCTCTATTCTGTACCATTGGTCCACCCACCTGTTTTGGTACCAGTACCATGCTGTTTTTGTTACTATTGCTCCGTAGTATAGTTTGAAGTCTGGTGTCACTATACCGCCTGATTCACACTTCCTGCTTAGAGTTGTTTTTGCTATTCTGGGTCTTTTATTTTTCCATATGAATTTCATGACTGCTTTATCTATTTGTACAAGAAATGCCATTGGGATTTTGATTGGCATTGCATTAAACCTATAGAGAACTTTTGGTAATATTGCCATTTTGATGATGTTAGTTCTGCCTATCCATAAACAGGGTATATTTTTCCATCTTCTAAGATCTTCTTCTATTTCTCTCTTTAGGGTTCTGTAGTTTTCATTGTATAAGTCTTTCACCTCTTTTGTTAGGTTGATTCCCAAGTATTTTATTTTATTTTATTTTATTTTTTGAGGATATTGTGAATGGAGTGGTCGTCCTCATTTCCATTTCAGAAGATTTGGCGCTGATATACAGGAATGCCTTTGATTTATGCGTGTTGGTTTTATATCCTGCCACTTTGCTGAATTCATTTATTAGCTCTAATAGTTTCTTTGTAGACCCTTTTGTGTCTGCTAGGTATAGAATCATATCATCTGCAAATAGTGATAATTTAAGTTCTTCTTTTCCTATTTTCATGCCTTTAATTTCTTTCATCTGTCTAATTGCTCTGGCCAGTGTTTCTCGAACTATGTTGAACAGAAGTGGTGAGAGAGGGCATCCCTGTCTTGTTCCAGATTTTAGAGGAAATGCCTTCAATTTTTCTCCGTTCAGAATGATGCTAGCCTGAGGCTTAGCATAGACAGCTTTTATAATATTGAGGTATGTTCCTGTTATCCCTAGTTTTTCTAGAGTTTTGAACATAAAGGGATGCTGTACTTTGTCAAATGCTTTTTCTGCATCTATCGAGATGATCATATGGTTCTTATCTTTAAGTCTATTGATGTGGTGAATAACATTTATTGATTTCCGTATATTGAACCATCCTTGCATCCCAGGGATGAATCCTACTTGATCATGGTGCACAATTTTTTTGATATGTTTTTGTATCCGATTTGCCAGAATTTTATTGAGGATTTTTGCATCTAGGTTCATTAGAGATATTGGTCTGTAGTTTTCTTTCTTTGAAGTGTCTTTGTCTGGTTTAGGAATAAGGATTTTGAGATGAAGTGTGAGATCGTTTATTTGTTGTTTTTTTCGTTTTTTAAGGAACGAACTCCAAGCAATGAATTTTCCTCTTAGAACTGCTTTCATTGTGTCCCATAGATTCCGATATGTTGCATCTGTGTTTTCACTTATCTCTTATCTGATATGTGGATGGAAGGAAACCCCTGCTTGTTTACCTGATCCATATTATTGATATGTTTTTTACCATTCTTTCACCTTCAGTCCATGGATTTCTTTGCCAATGAGGTGAGCCTCTTAGAGACAGCATATTGTTGGGTCTTGTTTTTAATAAAATCTGCCCATCTATGTCTTTTGATTGATGAGTATAGGCCCTTAACATTCAAGGTTATTATTGAGATATGATTTATATTCCCTGTCATTAAGGTTTATTTATGGTTTTTAATTTGACTTGGTTTCTTTTTTGATTAACTATTACTATAGGGTAGTTTCTTGCTTTTCCACTGGTTTTCACTTTTTTTTTCCATTTTATCCTCATGGAATATTTTGTTGACAATGTTCTGTAGTGCAGGATTTATAGTTGTAATTTTTTTAACTTTTGTTTATCATGGAGGTTTTTATTTCATCTAAAAATCTGAAGCTTCATTTTGCTGAATATAAAATTCTTGGTTGGCATCCATTTATTTTTCAGAGCTTCATATATATTATTCTAGGAACTTCTAGCTTTGGGGGTCCATGTTGAGTCAGCTGAGATCCAAATTGTTTTCCTCTTATAAAATAATTTGATTGTTTCTTTGTCACAGACATTAAAATTCTATCTTTATCTGTATATTAGTCATTCTTGTTATAATGTGCCTTGGTCTATGTCTGTTTAATTTTGTACATTTGGGGTTCTATAAGCCTCTTGTATTTGATTTTCAAATTGATTCTTTAGGTTTTGGAAATTTTCTGATATTATTTCATTGAAAATATTGTGCATTCTTTTGGCTTGTATCCCTGCACTTTCATCTATCCCAATAAATCTTAAATTTGATCTTTTCATGTTATCTCACAATTCTTGGAATTTCTGTTCATGATTTCTTACCATCTTTTCTGCATGATCAACTTTATTTTTAAGATTAAAAATTTGTCTTCATTGCCTGAGGTTCTGTCTTCCATGTAGTCTAGCTAGTCTGTTGGTAATATTTTCCATTTAATTTTTAATTTGGTTTATTTATTCCTTTGTATCTAGGATTTTTGCTTGATTTCTTTTCAGAATCTCTCTCTCTCTTTTTATTGACATGATCTTTCACCTCCTGAAATTTATCTCTAATTTTGTTCCTTACATCATTCTTAACATTGCAGATCAGTTTATGTAAATTCTAAACTTTTTCCTAGACATTTCTTCTACTTTGTTGTCAATGGATTCTATTATTGGAGCATCTTGGTTTGTTTGGAGTACTTTGTTCCCTGTTTTTTTTCGTGTTGTTTTTGTGTCTTCCCATATAGTAGTGTGGATCTGAGGCAGTACAGTTTCAACCATATAGACTTATAGTGTCTCTGAAGATTTCTAGTACCTCATTTTTAAGGGGAGACCAATATTAACATCATCCAATGGAAACAATACAGCCTTATACTAAATATTTCCTAATAAGATGTCTAAAATTTTGTCACAATAAACAAAAATGATGTGTTCAATTATTGTCTACAATATTACCAGTAAGTTTGCAAAAGAGTTAAAAATTTATAATGATGAATAAAAATATATCAGAATTGATATAGGATGTGATGTTTGTAAGGAAGGAGGAAAAAAGATTATAGGAAATGTGAAAGAGGAATCAATAGAAGTTGACCGTTAGCTGTAGAAAAGAGAGAAAGAGAATCTAGGGAAACAGATATATGAGAAAAAAAATATATATATAAAAGAAAAAGTAAAAAAATAAAAATAAAAATTACAGAGATAAACTGTAATATACTATTGAGACATCCTAGTCCTCATTCCTCAATAAACTGATGCATGAAAAATATTTGATTTCAAAAATGGTAGAGATGTGAAACTGGTAAAAGAAAAAAATTAAAAATAAACTCAATGGAAAGTTGAACAATTATTTCCATTGGAGTTCAAAAGTTTCCCTTCTTAGCTAATAGGTGGTGTTTTCTGGAGTTTGATGGGAGTTCTATCTCAGGATGGTGATGGTTGCTAGTGCAGCAGTGTTAGTCCTGGAGGTAGAATTCTTGGAGACAGGGTATAGCAATTGCCAGTCCACATTGGAAGGCTACACCCCAGGAATCTCCTTTGGGTTCCATTTGTGTGATGTAAGGACCTGATCTAAATCCCTTACATCATTTGTGGACCCTACAATTCCTAGTCTCTGGTTTAGTTTCCAAACTTGTTGTCTCTTGCCCAAACTCTTCTGAATTCTCAGTCAGGCACTCCTCTCTCAGGTGCTCCTGAAGGCTGAGTGCCAGAACTTTGCACCTATCATGGAGAGCTGTTCTATAACAGGCAGATTAAAACCAGGTGCTGAGAGTTTCAGGCTGGCCACATAGCTGTGGTTTCTGAGCCAGGTTCATGGTTAGGGAGGGGTTGGGAGACTGGGGATTGGGGAGCTGGAGGGCTCTGTTGGGTGCTATATCTGGTAGGACCAGGAGATCAGTGGATGTCAGACTTGTGAGGAGGTATGGGACCAGGCTGGTGCTGAGGCTCAGTGAGTGCTGGCCCAAATGGGCTCCAGGAACCAAGTGTGTGCCAGACTGGCTAAATGAGTTAAGAGCAAGATGCCCTTACACACTCTTCCAACCGTCCAAACTTCTGTAGTTAACCCCATCCATCCCTGTGCGCTTCAGAACTCCAGGAGCTGGGGAGAGCCTGGTTCTCTCAAGCCTCTCTAACTGGTGTTCACCAGGAAAAATGATCTCAGTTTCTGACTTTTCACTGGATTGGTAAGCTCACCCAGGCCCACATAGACCTAGTTGAAAACTCATGGATCTGGGTTTCAATTTCCATAGGCCCTGCCAAGCTGCCAACCCAAGATCTCAGTTTAAATTTGTAATTAGGGAGATTACCAGGGTTATGCTAACAAAATGGGGTGACCCATTTTGCTGCTGTGAAGAAGCAACAAGATAGTGGCTATTAGCACACCTAGCAGAAAAACTTGAGGTGTAACCAAACCTGCAGGCACATTGATAATGGACTTCCAGGCCCTAGCCAGTGTCCCAAAATGGAGGAGGCTACATCTTGAGATTGTGATGGTGACAGCTGAATTCTGAGATGGGTCAGTGGCTGCAGGCAGAAGAAAATTATTTGACTATAAAGTCAAAACATCATTATTGAGACTATTCAGATACCCTATTTCCTTCTTTGTAAATCTTGTTAATTTTTTTCTGGGAATTTTTAGCTTATTTCTCCTTCTCCTCCTCCTCCTCCTCCTCCTCCTCCTCCTCCTCCTCCTCCTCCTCCTCCTCCTCCTCCTCGTCTTTCTCCTTCTTCCCCAGTGCTGGAGATTTAGTCCAGAGCTTCCTGCATGCTATGGTAATGTATTATCACTGAGCTACATCCCCAGACTAATAATTTCTATCTTAAATATCCCCCCAAGAGACCTATGCTAAAAGCTTGTTTGTCAGCCTTTGACCTTATTTTTAGGTGGTAGAATCCTTAGGAGGTTGGGCTGAGTGGAAGAAATTTAAGTCATTGGAATGTTCCCTTGAAGGGGATATTGAGACCCCAGATCCTGCCCTTCTCTTTTGCTCCCAAGACACTGTGAGGTAAGTAGTTTGCTCTGTCATGTGCTCCCTGACATGGTATTTCATTTTGCCACAGTACTAAACTCAACAGGCAAAGTGATCATGGGATAAAATCTCTAAAACTATGATAAAAAGTGTTTCTTCCTTATAAATGAAATTTCTCAGGTATTTTGTCATAGCTACAGAAAATGTGCCTAACACAATTGTCAAGTTTGGGTCATGAATCTATATTTTCTTATTGCCTAAAATTTTGACTTCTGTATGCTTCTCTTTTATTATTTTGATACTGCTTATTATGCCTTCTCTTTTTTTTTACTATCAAATTTAGTGAAGACTTATCCTTTAAAACAAATTTTTGCATTGCTTGTCCCTGGTACAAATTTATTTTTTTGTTATTTTTTTTAATCCCCATTTTTTCTTACGTCATGTTATTTTAGGTTCATTTGCTGTACATTTTCTAACTTTTCATAATACATCATTTTCATTAAGTTATAACCTGTGTTTTTTATGGTAAACTTATTTGAGGTTATAAATTTTCTTGAAAGCAATGCTTTAGCCACATTCTGCACATAATAGAACGTTACACTTCTTTATAGTAGTTCATTTCCAGTTTCTATTTTATTATTTTTTTTTATTGTGGGTTATTTGAATGTATTTTTCTTCATTTCTAAGCACAGATTTTTTTCTATATACATATATCTTTGATGTTGTGTTTCATTTAATTACATGACAGAATGTTGAGTGTATGATTTCAATTCTTCAATAGTTGTAAAGACAACTTTATTGACCCCTGGAAGATCAATTTTAAAATGTTGTTGTGTGCCTCATGATTATATAATCTGCATTTGTTAGATGGAATGTTCTAAATAAATAATCTCAATTATGTTTCTCAAAAATAATATTCATGCTGTTAAAATCATCTCTCTCTGCCTTATTTTTTTCTATTACCATATATTAAGATATCCAGATGCAATTGATAATTCTAGAAGATCTCCTTATAGATTTGCATAAATTTTCTTCACAAAGTTTTAAAATTGTTTTGTAATTTTGGTGAAATGGGTATTAATCATTACAGAATGAACTGCAAACCAGATCTCTATTAATATTTCTTTCTACTTTAAGATCTATTTGGTATGATACTGATATAGCTGCATCAGTTCAATTTTAGTTGTGTTTGTTTGATACATTTTATCTGTTTTTCCATTTATTCTTACTGCATGCTTATGTTTTAAGGATATGACTTGAAAGCAGAAAATAATTTAACTTCTATTTATTCAGTTTGAAAAATCCTCACCTCATAATAGCAGCTTTTAGACAATATACATGTACTAAAATTATTGGTGTATTTGTATCTATATCTACCCACATATTTTATATTTTAATATAATAATTTTTTCCTTCAAGTATGAATTTGATAATAAAAAAAATTTAAATCTTATATTTTTATTTCTCTTACCATTCCAACCATTTTATTTTATTTTTTTTTTGTTAATTTAATGATTTTCCTCATGCTTTGGTAGAATACAAAAGTACAAATGTTTTTTTAGAGATTTTTAATTTCAAAATAATTTTAATTTAATTTTATTTTAAAAATGCATAACTTCAAATGTAAAATTATGTGTATATATATATTCTTTCTTATTAATTACTAATGCTCAATTGACTATATATATATATATATACATATATATATATATATATATATAGGCTCCTACTAATTTAGAAATTATGTACTTGTTTTCCATTTTATCATGATTATAATTATAAATAAAATTGGCATTCTTAACCTATCAAATTCAAGATCTAATTTTTAATTCACTTGAGTATTCTATTTTTTCTAAAATAAATATTTATATACAAAAATAATTAAAATTATTTTGAAATTAAAAATCTCTAAGAAACCTAAGATTAGCATAATTTTATATGTATATCTAGAGTCAATTGAGCATTAGTAATAAATAAGAAAGTTGATCAATTATGTTGAGTATATTAGGCTTTAACTTTAACTACCAAAATTACTTTGCATTCCTCAAAAGGGAATGAGAAAAAAATTAGTTCACTTTGTGCATATAATTTTAATTGCCTTCTTAATCAGGTCAAGATTTAGATTTTATAAACTTCTTAGTAATATTTAATAAAATTGCTGATTGACAATGAAGATCTAAGCTTGAATAGATAATGGTTCTTTAATCACCTTTAGGGGTTCTATTCATTAAGGAAATATGAGCTGCTGTAATGGATAAATCCCTAAATCTCACTAGCTTAAATGGATAGGAGTTTCTTTCTTGTTCAATTAAAATCCAAATGGTTCTCCTTTTCTGTAGTCGCTGCCTTCTTTGTAGTGATTTGGAGACCCTTATTTCCTTCATCCTAGGAATTCCCAGTAAATTATAAGCTCTGCATCTGACCATAGATGGGGAAAGAGGAATACAGAAAGCACATTGCTTGCTTGGTCTTGGGCTATCATTATTTCATATTGCTTCCACTTACATTCCATGATGGGAAGTAACCACATGGCTTTTTGTAGACTCAAAGTTGTGAGAGAAGGAAAGGGGATAGGTATGCAGTAACTGAACAGGCATTCATTTCCCTGGAAAATATCTCTAGTATAGAACTGGACATATATATTTGACAGACATTTAGTCATTTTGGCTTGGGGATCAGGTTAATTTGTGGAGATTTGGAAAACATTTGTACTTTTGTATTCTACCAAAGCATAATTTGGAAGGAACATCAAAAAAAAACCCAAATGTATTTCATAATCATTGCTAATGTACACAGAAAAACTTTTGAAGTTATGCATTTTTAAATTAAAATAAATCTCTTTGCTTCTGAAAATACTCACATTTTATATTATATAGGTTTATTTCATGTTTATGAACCAAAAATTAATAAGGTCAACACAATGGTTTTTAATACTGAAAACATATTAGAATTATCTATGGAAGATTTAAAAAAAACCTTAGGCCTCTCAATCAGAAATTTTGCTTTAGTTGTCTTGTGTATGGCCCTGACATTATTACTCTTTTAAATAAATAAACATATATTATATATATATATATATGTACATATATATATATAGTCAATTGAGCATTAGTAATAAATAAGAAAAAAATATATATATATATATACACACACACAGTATGATAGGGAGCAACTAAATAAAAAAGTTGAGTTTGTAGTGGAAATTCAAGTTATTCATCATCACTCTCATATTATCATATATAATTGACCAGAATATGTGGACTTGAATGAAAAGAAAGACTGCCTGCCCCAGATAAATACTGACCTAACTGAACTTCAATACAAATAAGATTGTATTCATCTGTATTGAGATATGCCAGGTAATATTTTCTACTAGATATTATATTTTATAATGATCATTTAAAATTTAAAGCTAGCCATATTATTTATCATTTCTCTTTCTCTCTTTCTCTCATTTCTGCAGCAACAGAAACAAAAGGTATCATAAAATCATCCCAGATTTCCCAAATTAATTAGGAACAAGGAGTTCTTTTTTCATTTAAGTGTATAGTGTTGTCTTTCTGCCAAGTTATTTTATTCTATGTAAAAATAATAACTTTTAAAATTGATTTTATTTTTTAAATATATGACAGCAGAATTACAATTCTTATTACCTATAAAGAGAACAATTTTTTATATCTCTGTTTGTACTTAAAGTATTCTCACACCAATTCACGTCTTCATACATGTACTTTGGATAATGATGTCCATCATATTCCACCATCATTGCTAACCCCCTGCACCCTCTCTTCTCTTACCATCCATCTGCCCTATCTAGAGTTCCTCTATTCCTCCCAAGTTTCCCCTCTCTACCCTCCTATGAGTCAAACTTCTTATATCAGAGAAAATATTTGGCATTTGGTTTTTGGGTATTGGCTAACTTCACTTAGCATTATCTTCTCCAACACCATCCATTTACCTGCAAACACTATGATTTATTCTCTTTTATTGCTGAATATTATTCTGTTGTGTATATATGCCACATTTTCTTTACCCATTCATCTACTAAAAGGCATGTAGGTTGGCTCTACAGTTTGGCTATTGTGAATTGTGCTGCTATAAACATTGATGTGGCTGTGTCCCTGTAGTATGCTGTTTTAAGTTGTTTGTGTATAGACCAAGAAGAGGGATAGCTGGGTCAAATGGTGGTTCCATTCCCAGTTTTTCATGGAATCTCCATACTGCTTTCCATATTGGCTGCCCCAATTTGCAGTCACACCAGTAATGTATGAGTGTGCCTTTTCCCCCACATCCTTGCCAACACTTATTGTTGTTTGTCTTCATAATAGCTGTCATTCTGACTGGAGTGAGATGGTATCTTAGAGTAGTTTGATTTGCATTTCTCTAATTGTTAGAGATGATGAACATTTTTTCATATATTTATTGATTGATTGTATATCCTCTTGTGATAAGTGTCTGTTCATTTATTAAGTGTCCTTAGCCCATTTATTAATTGGGTTATTTGTGGGTTTATAATTTTGTTTGTTTGTTTGTTTGGTATTTAGCTTTTTGAGTTCTTTGTATACCCTAGAGATTAATGCTCTATCTGATGTGTGAGGGGTAAAAATTTGCTCCCAAGATGTAGGTTCTCTATTTAAAAATAACAACTTTGAGAACATGAGACAGATATGTATGCACATGATCCAACATCTCTCTGCACACAGTGATCTGAAAGGAGAGCCAATGGGCAAGACTAGCATGCAACCAGGTGCTTTGTGCAATATCCACTCACCTAGATTGCAGGGAGCCTTCTCCGTGAAAATATAGGAAGGATATCTGACCAGAGGGTAAAACATTTTAAGAATAAAGAATGAAGGACCATAACACTTATATTTTATGGAATAACAATACAAATTTTTAGATTTAAGTTTCATAGAAGTTCTATGGAACAGAAAAACATTTCATACTCTAACATGATTAAGCAAAATAGTGTTATCAATGATAAAGAAATGACATAAATTTATATCAATCAAAAGTGAGTAAGACATATTTTCTGTCCAAAATTTATTATTGATATTTGTCAGAACCTTTCTTCTGACTAGGTGACAAAAAGACAGTTTGAAAAATTATTCTAAGATTTTATTGAAAATGAATGTTTCATGAAGATAGTCATTGCTGCTTTAGAAGTAGCACAACATGATAGCAATTCCCACTTAGAAATATTCACCAACTGGTGTACATGTTAAAAGGTCTCAGAATTTATGCATTTTTTCCCATAATTTTTAGGTACATTACAGTTCAACCTAATGGAGGACTTTGTTGTTACATATTTGTTCAGGCAAACAATATAACAATATAGTTTAGACAATATCATTCAGAATTTGTTTTCTCACAAAAGTTAACACCCTTATTTCAGAATATCAGGCTGGTCACACTAGATTGAATTTATCCAAACTTTTGGGAAGACTTTTGGAAAATATTTTCCCATGCTCAGTGCCACAGTATATTGCAAACATCCTATTTTTAATAAATGGAGCAGATTTAAGGATACTATTATTTTATTAGCTATCTTTCAAACAATAAATTACTTCTTGGGTTGGTAATAATGGTACAGGAAATTTATATTTAAGACAAATTATAGGCAAGGCTTTTCCATCAGAGGCCCAGAAAATATAAATTTTAAAAGAAAGTTAAAAAGAGGTGATTCCATGCATATTTTTTCTTGAGTTCTATATTATCCCTTGCAGGGTCTCAAATTTTCTTCTTTTACTTTTTTTCTGAGAAAGTTTTTGGAATTCAGAATTGAGGAAATCATCCCATAAATCACTAAATATAGGAACAGATTCAAAACTAGTTAGAAGCTAAAATATTTTATTCAATTTTTTCCTTAGTAAAGTCTTTACCAAGGACTTCACATCTTAAAATTTAATGCCTCTTGCCCTACACAATTTTATATATTCATTTTCAAACAAAGTACGTATAATTTTACAGACACTCATATTAGGCTGTAGTTTTTCTTCTTCTGCAAGCAAACATAGGCTTTTATGTTTATCCTCTCATTTCCGTAGACTGAATGTTTTCCTACCTCAGACTATTGTTGGCTAAAGCACATTTATATTTGCTCTACAAAGCCAAAGTTACAGCAGTTAATCTAAAAGGTCAATCCATGAAGGATTATCTAAGACAAAGTTTAGCATATAGAAGTCAAAGATCATGCGACTTCCCTGCTGGACCCTCTGTCAAACCATGCTTACTGTCACCATAAGGTTGTACTCCAAAAGAAAGCACTAAGAGAGGGTTAGAATTGCCAGCTCAGGTCAGGAGCTGACACACCTGCTGTGTGTTCACAATAAACCAACTGGCCTATACAATGCCACAATTTAACTGTAACACTAGGTCACACTGTGCATGGAGTTTGAGATCTCTTTGTTTTTAGCAAAAATGTCTTTCCTCTAAATATCTAAGCATGCTGCCTAGGTATTATTTTATTTATTTTTATGACATTCCTGTGAGGAAGGCAACTGGGAAAGCTCATAATCCTTACTTTATGAAGAGGGAGGTGTCAAATCTGAAAGTAGTCCTGCAATTTTATCACTTTCAAAATGAAAATAGGCCTCATAAGAATATTCATCCATAATAAGTGCTTTCCCCAAAGTAATATTTCAACATGGAGGGACACGAAGGTTATAATCTAAAAGTATATTTTTTAATATTTGACACTATTTACTGATATCCATTTTTGTTTATCTTCAGAAAAATCTCTGTACTTAGTGATTCTATTAGTGAAACTAACATTAATATTATTTGTTTATATAAAAGCTTTCAAAGGTCAACTACTGAACAAATATTTTAAGGGCAATATCTATGGAATATTTATTAATATTTATAGAAAATTAAAGTCTTTAGATTATTGTTTGTAAAATTACATATTATAAAATCTAAAACCAGTGGTTTGTCAGAGTTGGTTTGTATAGACTAAAAGAGTTTATTGTTTTTGGAGAATTTGGAAGCTGTTTGTCATTACAGCTACTACAACTTAAGGACACACGCACACATACATATGCATATATATATATATATATATATATATATATATATAATTAAATAAATTATGACATTTTGCTACAAAGCATCTCTTCCCACTATTCATCTCAGTAAAATTACCTTGGTGGTAGATCAAAATCAGCCATTGTGGGAGTAGCAACATTATTGAAATCAGCAAGTTTTGAAAATCAGGACTTCATTTATTGTTTTATTCTTTGTGTAAAGTAGGACTTGGTAAACTACTACCTGTTTGTCAACTGCCTGTCTTAAAAAATGAAGTGTTATCAAAACTGCACACTCTTATTAGCAGTTGGGGAGTTGCAACTAAGTCATGTTAATAATGCTGTTGAGTCTTCATCCATTGCATTACAAATAACATAAAGAAATGAAAAACCATTCTTTCATTATTTAAAAAACAAAAAAACAACTATCATCCAAATCAGTAAGGAAGCCCCTAACATAATTAATGAAAGACTAAAATTCTATCACGTCTTCTTTGTTTCAATTTCATCTTGGTGATCAAGATAAACACAATCACGCACCCATAGTTAAATCAGATCACCATTCATTTTTCACCCAAGTCTACAGTAGCCACAGATAAAGAGTTAAATAAAGCTCAACAAAAACGTGTTGTTGGAATTAATTAGCTATATTGAATTTAGAATAAAGAATAGTGGTCATTTTATTATTTGTATTGTATGTATTGCACAACTTTCTTATTTGTAAAATTTATAATGAAAATATATGGTTATACAGTCGTTCATTTTCTTTAAAGAGCCAGTATTATTCATGTCACCAGTACCTCATTTCCCAAAGCTGTGTTGATCTCCCTTAAAACTACTCCAATGGTACCTAGCTATATTATTAATTATTATATAATTATAAAATAATAGTGTATAGTTTGAAGTTTATGTATTAATATTTTTATGTATTAATATTTTTAAGTTATCAAATAATTTACAAAACTGACTTTACACGTATTGAGTTTATTTCTTTTTTTTTTATGTGCCTGTGTGGTAGTGCTGGGATTATACCCAGGGCCTCACACATGCTAGATAAGCATTCTACCACTGAGCTACATTCCCAGTTATGTTTCAAATAAAAAGCCATTCACATCTGAAATTAAAATAGTGGAAATTTATGCATAAGAAAGCTTGATTAATATAATGTCAAGAAGATATTATATCCATTGTAATCTTCTAGGAAAAAATATATTATCTATTTTGATACACATTTGTATATTTTCATCCAATTATGTGAAGAAATTGGACCATTTCAGTTATATTGGCTTTTTACCCTACCCCACTTCCAATTTTCAAGTATCAGTACCCTTGTTTATTTATAATCATTAATGTGTATCCTGGAAATATAAATAGCCTGGAAGTCACTGTTAAACATATGATTTTATGTAAATAAACACACATACCATCTTTCTCTACAATCAAGTAACAAGGATTTATTCTTTTCATTTTTCACAAAATAGCAAAAAATACATCATTAATAGATTTTCACTGTAAAGACTGAATTACTTTTCCATCTGGATAGAACCCTAGGTGTAGTCAATAACTTTACTTTCATTGAAAGTAATGGAAGGAGACAGACTATATAATCTAGAGCTGTGTAATTCAGTATTTCAAAGCATTTTATATTCAGTGTGAACCTACAAAGCCTTCATGATGAGTATTTCAGTAGTTGAATGACTCCCTTGCAGTTCAATTTGAGTATGCTGTTCTATAATGTATTTCAGAAATTAGGTTTTGAAACTTTAATGAAAGTAAATTTCAGTACTCAAAACTGTAACCAGACAAAAAAGTTGAAAGCAATAGAAACTAAAACAATTTAGTAGTGTATTGCTTAAATAAACTAAAAGAAAAACAAGTTTTTCCAACTAGATGGTGAAATTGATATATACAAAAATGAAGCAGTATGTCATGCATGGGTTTGGGGGCTGATGGAGAAAGTGACAGAGGGATACACCTGGAGATATGGGAGAATACAAGAGCAATTTACTATCCTAAGATCTAATTTTTTTCTCCCTATAAGATGGTGGAGCCTACAGATTTGGGAGATGAAGAATTTTGTTACCTGAGATTCATGGAAGTCAATTTTTGCTAGAAATTAATTAAAAAATTTTTTTGGCTAAAAGTTTATGTCAGTTTAAGGATTCTTAGGGAGCTGAGTTGATAGAAGTGATTCACAAGCTTAAATTATAATTTCCTGGTCCTAAGCCTTCCTTAATTTGAGGACAGCTTTTTTTTTTTTTTTGTCCTGTTTCTATTGAGTGGAAACCTGCAGAATTGGATAAAAGTATTAGTAATGAAGATATAATTACCTTATATACAAAAATCTATTAAATACAAATTAACATTTCAGATATAATTATCATTTTATGTTACCTTTGTAACTTTTATGCAAAACCCCACATTTAATTAGAAATTTCTAAGGCTGAAAACATATGACTGTTTTTAGTGCTATCTACTAAAAAGAACTAAAACACATTGAAATAAGAGAATTTTATTCCTTCAGTCCCCATTTTGTACTTATTCATTTTTATGAACGTCAAAGCATGTGGGTAGCACTGTACTTGGATACTAAAAAAGAAAATTGTTGCATAAATAATTGATACTCTGAAAGGTTAAATTTAATTTGAAAGTAGATGATTTTCTCTTGCTTAGAATTATGGACATTGAAGGTAAATATTCTGATAGACTTAAGGAGGAGAAAATTAAGGCTAGTTTTTTTTGTATTATGCAGATTCACCCTCATAAATCAGTCTAATCATTAACTGCAAGGAGAAATGAAGAATGTTGAGGATTTTTCTTACACAATGCTGAAATTATTTTTTTAATTTAAAATAATTTTCGTCTGATACATAAAAACAAAAATTATACATATTAATGGGACATTTTGATACATGTATAGATTGTATAATGTTTAAATCATGGTAGGTATATATATATCCTTAAGCAATTATAATTTTTTAGGGTGAAGATAAAAACATTAAAACCACTTTCTTCTAGTTTTTTTGAAATATACAGTACATTTATTGTTTTGTGTAGCCAATCTGCCATGCAATAGCATACCATAACATTTTGCTCCTCTCCAACTGCAAATCAATACCATTTATCATCCCAATCCTCCCATCTTTTCTACTCTTTTCAGCTTCTGGTAACCACAATTCTGCTCTCAAGTTCATCAGATCAAGTTTTTCACATTATATATATGAGAGATATGATGTGATACTTGTATTTCTATACCTGGCTTATTTCACTTACCATTATGATTTCCATTTCCATTTATGTTGTTACAAATGACAAGGCTTCATTTTTTATGGCTTAATTGCATTCTACTTTTATACGTAGCACATTTTCTTTATCCATCCATCAGTGATCAACAATTAGTGTGTATCCATTTCCTGCTATTGTAAATAGTGTAGCAATGAATATAGGGATGCAGATTTGTCTGTGGCATACAGATTTCAGTTTCTTTGAAAATCTACCTAGAAAGAGGACTCTTGGATAATTATGATAGTTATATTTTCAATTATTCAGGTGCCTCCACACTGTTTACCATAATGGCAGCACTAATTTACATTTCTATGAACAGCATGCAAGTTTCTCCTTTTCTCTGCATTCTTATCAGCATTTTCTGTTGTTAGTTGGATAATTATAGTCATTCTTACAGGTTAAAGTGACACTTCATGGTACTTTTGATTTGCATTACCCTGATGATTAGTGATGTTGAAGATTTTTTTTCATATATGTTTGGATACTTATATGTTTTCTTTTGAGAAATGCTTATTAAGATTGATTCACATGTTTTTCATCAGGTTATTATAATTATTTTTTGCTACTGAATTTTTAGAGTTCCTTATATTGTTGTGACATAAATCACTGGTCTGCGTATAGCTTGCAAATATTTTCTCCAATTCTTTGGGTTGTCTCTTTACTCTATTAAATCTTGTTTATTTTCTATAAATAAACTTCTCAGTTTGATGAAATCCCATTTGTCCTATTTTTGCTTTTGTTTCCTATGTTTTTGAGGTCTTTTCTAAAAATCCTCTTATACATTCTTGTATTTGAAAGCATTTTCCCTATATTTTCTTCTAGTACTTTCATAGTTTTACATTTTATGTAAATCTTTAATCCATTTTGCACTGATTTTTTTTTTTTTTTGTAAATGATAAGAGATGGAAGTCTGGTTTTGTTTTTATGCATGTGGATATTCAGTTTTCCCAGCATCAAGTATTGAAAAGTCTGTTCTTTCTTCAATGTGTGCTTATAGCACCTTTGTTGAAATTTGATTGGCTGTGGATGCATGGGTTTACTTCTAGGCTCTATATTCTGTTCCATTAAAAATTTTATTTTTAATTTTAAATTTAAAATGAGGAATATATGAAATAAAGTTAG